>NC_056728.1:1533431644-1533581644 GCF_019279795.1 Protopterus annectens | reverse complement strand
GGTGCCACTAAATGTGGTAGTTGCAAACAATGCCCTTATATCCTTGATTCAGATATGTTGACCCTTCCAGGAAATATACACAATATAAGACTGGGGAGAGGTAACTGTAACACTAGGGGAGTAATATATATTTCTCTATGTCAAACGTGGGAATTACTATGTTGGCAAAACTGAAAGAAGATTTAGATCAAGAATTTATGTACATCTGCATGCTATTTCTAAAGGCAACTTTTTAATAATGCCCTATTTAAACATACTTTAGTTTGTCAATGTTTTACCAAATTTAGATTTGTGATCCTAGAAGTAGTGCCAAAGAATGCTAGAGGTGGATGGTTGGAACTGCAGATAGAACCTAGAGAACGTTACTGGATAATTAATTGAATGCAACTAATGACTGCATCTCACTTTTGCCTGTACGAAAGAAGAGAGATTTGGACCTGTAGATATCTATTTAAATTTATTTAATAATACCAGCCAAGTTTTTTTGAAATAGAAAAGGTTTTCAGAGATAAATGTTATGGAAGGAATTTCTTGTATATAATGTTTTTCAAATTGGTCTGACAGTTTTTAAAAGGGTTAATTGACTAATTGATGTTTAAACAGTTTATTGGAGGGTTTATAAAAGCAGGCTGTTTTTCATTTGTGATGTTCTGATGAAATCCCATTATATGGTTTTAAGGGATGAAAGTGTTTAATCTGTTTACTTTTGTATTCAGATTTTACAATTAAATGTGTTTACGGTTTTATTTCTGTTTCCGATATGAAGCTTATTGTGTTTGTTGTCCTAGAGGAACAAATTTTTGTTGTTATTTGGTATTTTTATTTTTTGGTGCTTTTCAAATGGTGGTTTTCTAGCTACCCTAATTACTTGTATTCAAACTCTGAGTGGACCCTGTCGCAGTATGTGCTCCAGTACCTGTTGAAAGGTTTGCATGCCCTACACCTGGCTAGTGTATGCTTATTTTCATGACATTGCAGAAAGTCACTCTTGCCTTGCAGTCATGGCGGATGTCTTTTAACGGTGCATTGAGATAATGCACAGTGCTCCAGACACATTCACTGTTAGTAGCTGGTAATTTCAACGCTTTTTGTGAACTGCAGTCTCTTTCTTCCATGCACTAGATATCCTTTGCACTACTTCTGCTATATAGTAAAGGGGCTTTTATAAATCCTTCCCATTAACACAGTAGATAAGAGTACAATGTCTATCATTAGCATTTACATTAAAGAGTATATTTAAAGTGCATTACTATTATTTTTATTTGTCTTTTGTTAACCGGGTTAGACCACTGGGCTGGGGGCCCATTTTCAGTGGAGACCCAAGGAGAAAAGCTCCAAAACAAATGATAAGCATAATAATAACAGTAACAAATAGAATAACAAGTTACATTAGAAGTCCAAATGAATATGAAAATACATGTGAATAAAACATAAATGCCTTAGTGTAAATTACTAAAAGTATAACATTCAGCAAAAGTACAGCAATGAACTGATAGACGCAGAGCTGGGAAACAAAAAAGAGGATTCACAAGTGGTGCCTTAAAAAGAGAACGATTAACAGAAAAACAGATAAGACCTAAGAATAACATTTATGTCTTATCCAAGCGGGTAGAGTGTAAGAAGAAGTATTAAACAGAACAGATAAAACAGAGAGGAGGGAAGGAGTGTGGAGAAGAGTAAAGATAGTCAAAAGAGAAATAGTTATGAGAAGCGAGGGGGGATGGGAAAATAATGTACATAGGGGAGCTGGGAAAGAGTTAAGTAGTAAGAGTGCTCAGTGTCATTGCTAAGGTTCCACATGCCTATTGATTAGAATTTTACATAAAAAGTAAGGAGGGAATAGCTTTAGTCTGACTGTTGGGAGAGCACATGTTAGGTATGATGGTGACAGGTGCAGGAGGGAGAGTTGGCAAGGTAGATTTTCAATTCTTTTTTGAAAAGGAAAGAAGGCTGTATAGATCATATGTTAGGCATTAATATAAAAAAGACAGTAAAAATAGGCTTGGATTAGTCTTATAAGGGCATGAAGTGAAATATTCACCCTCTAATACACAAGACTTAATAGATGAATTTAGACAGGAATCAATAAATAGTCTATGGGATACATAGCTGAATGAGTTGAGCTGGTAGCACTTCAAAAAGGCCTTCTGTGTAACTCAGGAGTGAGTGCTCTAGTAGGAATGGGAGAAGTGGAGAAGTGCTGTAGTATAAGGAAAGGGGGAAAACTGCAAGAGACTGCTGAATCATATACATACAGAGTGTAAATAGATTGCATGGACTACAAATAAATATAAACAACTAGGTGTGTCACCACCATCTATCCATTATTGTAACAGGTGAGATATCTGACTAAAAACTTAATAACTTTGATGAGCAAGATCAAGACCTGGATGTCCTTTAGTATCTTGGCACCTCAAATCTTATGATAGAACCTATAGGTAACAATGTGCTCATTCAGTTCCTTCTTTCTCCCTGAGCAACCTTCTCAATGGCTCCCCTCCCTATAACTAAACAGCCTATTTAATGTATCACCATAGATGGTGACATCCAAATTTCTACTAACTCCCTCCTCATATTCCATCTTATGACATCATGTGTCTATCAGAAACATGGCTCAAACCAGCCACTATGGATGAAGAAATTCTTCCACATAGCTGTAATGTTCAAGAATACATTGAATATCATTATTAATCCACTCCAACCTCCTAAGGTCTCCAATATTGAACTTATTGCCTAAAGATTTGCCTAAACACCAAAAATGCATTAATCTTATTGTAATTTATATTCAATAACTCAGAAAACCTTGAGCAAACTCTCAGCTGGTTAGCCCCCCTCTCTATTAACTACATGGTTTCTCCCAAAATATCTCATCTCCGACTAGAATTGGAAATGCTCAGCAAACATCATTGACTGGATTCTTACCAACAAAGACACACATAATTATACCACAGGGACCCTTCCCAATGACCTCAGTGACCACCTTATAACCTATATTCTTAAACATAAATGCCCACCTACCAACCCTCCCTCATATAGACTTGTTAGAAACAAGAAGAAATTTGTCCCAAAACTATTCCTTGCAGAACTCAAATCATGTAACTGGTCCATCCTAAAAACTTTACCCCTAGAAGAGAGTGTGACATACTTTAATGACACATTCCTTAAGATTCACTAATTAGAACCAAGGAAAGGATAGCACCTTGGCTAACTAGTGAAACTAAAACTAAAATTAAACTTCGAAACCAGGCCTGGGATAAATGGAGAGCTACTAAAACTCCACTAGATCGTATCAAGTTTCAACAACTTAGAAACTCAACTAAAACTGCCATTATTCGAGATAAAAAACAGTATTTCTGTCACCTCCAGGATAAACACCAGAATAACCCAAAGAAATTCTGGGCTGGATTTAATAACCTCCTCCATCAACTCATTGGGAAAGATCCAGAAAAAATAGCCAATACTTTTAACTCTTTTTTCATCGAGACCATCCAGTCCCTAGCCAGTCAGCTTACCACTACTTCCTCAACTGTAACACATACTAAAGTCCCAGCTCACCCCTTTACTTTACACACACCAGTATCACCTCCTATATTCGCACCCTCTTGAAAAACTCAAACCAACCACATATCAATCTTAATTAACAAAACTATAACTGAAACTACCATTCCCTCTATTTGGAAAATCTCAAATATCATCCCTCTTCGAAACATCCAACTACAGACCCATAGCAATATTATCTCCAATAGCTAAAATCATGGTACACTACCTCACCCTAAACAGTCTCTTGTCCTATACCCAACATGGTTTTCACCCCATCATAGTACAACCACTGCACTCCTCTCCTTTGGGCAGGCAACAAGCTGTCCAGTGGCAAAACAGACTATCTGACCTACTCCCTAACACCATTGGCGTTCCTCAGGGCTCCATTTCTTTCTCCGTCTCCATAAATGATCTTCACTCAGTCATCCCCAAAGCTACTCCTGAAACTTCAAGCAATAACCCAAAACTGTTTTACTATAGTCGAAAAATGGTTCTCTGAACTGAAACTCATACTTAATCCAACTAAAACTAAGTTATTACTATTTTTCCCCTCAGCATCTACTCCCCTAGGTAAAGAACCCCCAAATGCTGACAACACGTTCCATGTGGAATCCACAAATGGTACCATCATAGAGCCTGTCTCTCATACCAAACTACTAGGTGTGACTATTGACCACAAGCTTAAATTTGATATACACATTAGCCAAACCATTAAGTCCGTAAACAAGAAACTTGGCTCAATGTACTCATCTCCTCTCCACCCTAGAACTCAACAAACTATCTGTAGCCTATAATCATATAGCCAGATTTATAACAGGAACACCGTATCATACTCACCATTGCCTTAATCTTAAGACACTTGGTTGGTTAGAACTGCCCAATCTTCTCAAACTCAACCAACTCACTGAAGCTTTTAAAATAATTCACCAACTGGATAAAACCCCCTCGCTGAGCAAAATACTGACCCCCTACTCTAACCTAAAATGCCTCAGGTATTAACCATTAAATCTAATAACTCAGGAGGTGAGCTATGAAATTCCCTACCAAACAACCTAAGACTCATGACCTCGATTAATCAATTCAAAAATCACCTCAAAGAATTCTTCAAGTCTCACTGGTTATGCCCATGTCCTAAACCAGACTAATCTCAAAGGTTTTTTTCCACCTTACTCTCTTCCCTATCCCAAAGTTCAATAACTTAACCTCTTGGCCTCACAATGTAACCTTTTTTTAAGTTGTCCTTACAACTCTGTGAATGTATTTAATTAGTATGTAAGCTCACTGTTTTCTTTGTCTTTATGTTATGCTATTTCTACCACATGTAAGTGTATTGTGTTTTCACTTCATGCTTGGAGCTTTTCTCCCCGGGCCTCTACTGAAAAAGGACATGTATCCAGCTAGACCAGCCCGGTCAACAAAAGTAAAATAAAATAAATAAATAAATAAATAAAATAAATATTTATTCAGTTATGGCAGATGCCAGGCTTCTCCAGTATATGGGGAGCCCTATGACCCATTTGTTCTAACCTGGAAGTCCTATTTTCCCATTAATTTTTCCTATCACTGAGATTCACATGGTAGGCACTGGGTCAGCTATCAGATCTCTCAGAGCAGTCTAATCCAGACTGCCTGGTTGAAGGACCTGTGAATAATCAAACATGCACCTCCCTTCCCCCTACTAAGCAGGGAAGTCTGTGTCCAGCACAGTATAAACCAATGTGACTACTACACGGCCACTGCTAGTTGTCACCAAAGCCACTGGCTCTGCAACCTCCTTCCCCAGCGAAGATGTGGGAAGTGACAGTAAAAGCCCAAGTCCCTTAGACACTCATGTCCCTAGACACCCATGCTGCTAATCAGATGTAGGTAATCTGGGCTGTAGTCAGGGCTTTATCCTTCCATCCATAACCGCTGTGGTCATTCCATCAGCTCCTTGTTGAAATTATATACATGGGCTGGTTAAATTAGTTCAATTTAGAGGGCAGTTTAATCCCAGGCATGGAAATCTTTAAGATGTGATATTGCTATATTTTGCAGAAAGGTGATACCACTTCTTTAATTAGATTGACTGACATCTTGTATTCAGCTCATCAGGGTGGCATTTAAAGCAAAGGGTTTCAAATAAGGCTTCTTTAATGATCTGCATCAGGCATAGTTTTCCTCTAAGAAAGTAACAAGCTATAGATAAAAGAAACAGTTTTTGTAGTCTATAAGACATTTATTTATTTATTGATTGATTTATTTACATTTATTAACTGAGTTGGTAAGCTGGTCCCAACACCCTTTTCAGTGACAACCCTGGCCATAAGCAAAGACAGATCTATTCAAAGGCATTTAATGAACCAACCCAAGAAACAACTAACACGGCCAAAACGTATGAATGTTGCTTAAAAAAAATTAAGAAGGAGTAACACAATATAGTATGATAACACAAATAATGTATATAAGACCTTGCATAGTGTTAATGTGAATTAATGTAGTGTACAGTATGTACAATATCTTCAAAGTGTCCATGAATAAAATACCATAGGGAAGCCAAGAACAAATGGATGACCAGGTAGGATGCCTTAATAACGGTACGGTGAGATGTCAGTGAAGAAGCTGGGCTACCGATAAAGCCTTGAGAAAGGCTATGCATACCTGAGCGCTTGTGGTTGAAAGCTGAGTAAAGCCTTTAGAAAGGCTTTGTATACAGGTCGTAGTTCTGGCTGGTCAGGTCGCCTGGTGAGAGGAACCGCTAGTGAGGCAGCTAGAAATCAAAGATGAAACACACAGAAAAAACAGGCAAAACAACATAAATGTGGTTCAGCTAAGGAGCTCTGCTTGCCGTGGTGGCAAAAAAATCAATGGAGTCGAAGTTCAGATTCTAGAAGGTCGTACTTTATTGAAGTAAAAAGTACAAGAAGTGCAATCACCATTGAAGCGAAGTTCCTTAATGGAAAGAGTGATCCTGTGGATTTCCTTTTATAAGAGTACCTGGGGGTGTGTCAGTGGGGGCCAATCAAGTGTGGGTGAAAAAAACTTTATTGTGATTGGGCACGACAACTTGACATCACACCTTACAATCTGATAGGTTACATACCCTGAGCCAGCTCATACGTGGTTAGTAGAATCACTCTAAACCTACAATAGTGAAGTTCGGAGATTAGCTAAAATTAGCTAAAAAAATGCAGTTAACTGAAAATAGTCTTGCTGGAAAAAATCAACCCTGGCTGGTAAAATAAATTGTTAGGCTACACTTTTCGAAATCTTCGTCAGGATGGTGGACGACCTAAAAGAGCATAATAAGCAAAGCCAAGCGTACTAGAGAAATAGCAACAACATGTATGTAAAATAAGAAACAGGCTAGAAAACCAAAAAATAAGACCAAAAAATAAGAACCAGGCTAGATATCCAAAAAATATGATACAGAAATTAAAAAGCAACAAAATAGTGAAAAATTCTTAAATAACGGATATCAATAGAAACTAATGTATTAAGATGTGGAATTGAATGAGGGCTGATAATTAAAAAAACAATCTTAAAAAGGCACTGATATGTAATGTGAAAAGCTAGAAAGATATGAAAAAACAGTAATACTGAACCATTGTAGAAAACATGAAAGACATGAAAGACAGAAAAATATATTAATGAACCATTGACCAAAAATGAATTAAGGTAGACTGGTGAGATCAAAACTGGCTGTCGCACGAAAGGTAACATTTCGCGGACAATAGCTTCAACGTGATAAAAGAAGGAGGTAAACAAGCTTACTGATGTGTCTTGAAGTCTTGTACCTTATGATAAGTGAGTAAGTTAAAGAACATGCTGCTGCAGTGTATGATAAGTGAGTAAGTTAAAGAACATGCTGCTGCAGTGTAGACCTGGTTTCATAGCTGCATAAAGGGGGGAATTATTTTTCAGGCACAGCTGTCAACCCTGCAGGTGATAAGGTAGGCAATTTCATATTTTTGTTGGACAATAGCAGCTATATGTGTATCAAATAAAAGGTTATTACTTACAAGGATTCCTGGGTCTTTATTGTTTTCTTGGGTTTTAATTGTTGCTCATTGGTAATATAGAGAAGCAGTCAGTGACTTGCCAAAAGCCAGAATGCTGCATTTTTTGACATTAAAGGTAAAGCAATCTCTTCAATGTAATTCACATATAATCGTGTCAGCAGGACATAAAGATAATTTTCCCAAGTTTTCAGTCATTTGCATATTTGGTGAGGCAGATAGTGTTGTCATTTCTGATGTCTAATAAAAACAAAAAAGGTCTGGCCCCTAGATTCCAGTGCTGAAATGAAAGGGTAAAGACAGGACTAATTTATGTATGATTCCATCACATTTATAGTGTCAAATGATTTAGACAGATCAAGGCAATAAACATTTATCCATGATGGTAGCCACCCTTAAAAATGTAGAAGCTTAAACATGTAAGTTGTTTAGCAAAACTGTACTGGATTAGTTCATGAGGAATGAGGTTCCCTGAGTATGCCTGAATAAGTTCCATGATGATTTTCTTTGTTATCTTGACCTTGTAGTACATGCTTGCAAGACTGATTGGTCTGTAATTATCAGGGATTAGGGAAGGACCTCCCCTGTGGACTGGCACTAAAATGTCCAGCTTCCAGATATCAGTGATTTAGAGGATATCACCAGTTATTTAATGCTACGGATATATTTAGGGAAACATGCAAGGCTATTTTCGACTCATGTGGTCCCAATGAGCCAGTGTTTCTAACCTTACTGAGCACAAAGTTGACCATTTTGCAATTTTAGGTGGCTTAGTTGTGTTGGTGTGGGAGTCTAGATATACTTAAGCATGGTAGTAATACATTGGGCTATCTCAACTTTATTTGCAGGAGCTGTACAAATTCTCCATCTGGATGTAGAATAAGAAACATTCCATGTTGGCTATAGCAAAATATGTGGTTAGGAGAAATCCGATTGTGGAAATCACTAAATAGTTGATTTGCTGCCTTATCATTGGATTGGTACTACACAAGGCAATTAGTAGATGTGCAATGAAATCATTTTTTCCAGTCTGAGCATTTTTCATTGCTGTTTTTCATAAAGCTGGCATTATTTCTGAATGTGAAAGGAATAAAGGATTGCACAGGAATAAAATACAAATTAATCTTAAAAACATTCAGAAAACCCACTGAGGCAAAAGGAGGAGTAAGATTATAGAACATGTCCCATATGTGATGCCTACTACACTTGAAAGAAATATAAGGCTGAGGTATGGCAGTTATGTCTTATAAAGTAAATAGCCTTTATGATTAAAATGCGCAAAGTTTTTAAGTACATCTACATGAAGATACCAAGCATAGTGTGTTTAGCAGAAAATAAAATAATAAAATGAGATACTCCCAGGGACTGCTCTTTTACCATGTCTTTGTAAATAAAAGAAGCACAAATGTATTATAATTCACACCAAGGGAACTCATAAATCTAGTTACAGATGAGAAAGAATGGTCTGTAACCTTCAACAGTATACATAAAGAACAGGTCCACAACATCCCATATTCACATGTACCCCCTGCACGTACCTCTCAGCTACCGAGAATTTCACTGAATGTCCATTTTTTTGCTTCATATCTTTGGTCTTTTTCTCATAAAATTTGTAATTTTCTGACAAATCATTAAAAATTGAAGCCCATAAATAAGTACAGGCATTTGCGTTCTTACTTCATATCTTGAAAAAGTGCATGCTAATAAAAAACCCATTCTCTATCAACTTTCTAAATTTGAAAGAGCAATTTTTAAAATCTACCCCTATTTGGGGCCCTTTGTACCCTCATTATTTTTGTCTTTGACCCTGATTCTTACATGAAATTTGTAGAAGTTTGTAGAATTTATAAAAAGTTTTGACTGTAAAAAAAAGATATTGGCTTACAGTATATTTCTCAGTGGACAGGTCTTAGCACCAGCATACATATTAAGCAACTGACTAAGGTAACAGCATGGTTGGATATAACTTTGAGGAAAGATGTAACTGCTATACCCAAACATACATATTTGTCATTCCACATGCTATATTCTCATGTACACAGAGGACCATTGTTGTAGAAGTACAGTCAAAACTCACTTACTCTGACCTGAGAAGTAACAGTTCCAGGATGTTACTGTTTTTAACTCTACTTTTGATTTACTGCAGTAAAGCAATACTTTTTCCCCTCTGTAATTTTTTTTAATAAATCAAAAAATGTCATTGGTTATCACTCGCAATGAGTATTTAACAAAAAAAAAAAACATTTATCCCAAAGGCCAGTAGAATCAGCATTAGCTAAAAGTGAATTAACAGGTCATAGTGTTGGATAACATTCTTTATCACCATGCAGCCTCAGGAAGGACGGTGAAATTTTACCGAGATAAGTGGACTTCAGGTTTAAGTGATATAATTCCCATTACAAAGCAAAAACATACTGAAAATGCAACTTTTTGTGATCAGCTGAACATATTTCTAACTAAACATGTAGTTGCTCAATCCCCCCCTCGCTGTACTCTTAATCTTTGCAAAAATAGCATACACCAGATATGGACTACATGGTCAGAAGAGAAGGGGATCAAGAATGCAGGTGGTTGCTAATGAGACTGATGAGGCTGTCAGTGGTGGGGTGTGAAGTGGAAACAGAAAATAGTGTGGGAGTGGACAAAGAGAGGGAAGCTGGCACCACCATTCTGCTGTCATGCAGATCAAGTTTTTTTTTTTTTCTAAATCCTTAGCCCCTCTGCATACTGACACTCTCCTTTGGGGCAGAATAGACAATATCAAGTGGCTTCTGAGAACAAGCCTGCTCAGGACCCTAGGAACAGAAAGCTTCTTTAAGTATCCTTCACTCTAAGCTCAATGAGCATTATGACCACTGTCTTCTGCCATGGCTTAATGAACTATTTGCTTTGCCAGAACATGAGAATGCCATTACATATGAAACGATGACATATTTTTTTTTTCATTCTGTCTGGAATAGCAGTAGATATTAAAAGACCAATTGTTTTGTTATTTAGCTATTATGAGTGTTCAGATCCTGTTGCTCGTTTAACACTTTGAAACAATATATTAAAAATAAATGAATGCATTCAGCACATAAGCAACATATTAGATCAACTCACGGCCATATGCGCTTCTCTTGTGTAATTATTTATACTTTAAGAAAAAACTGATGGTTTAAAATGATGTACTCAAAAATAGCATCTCTTGTGTAATCTAAAACCAAAAACATTTCGGATCTAAACTACTGTATTATTTGATATCCCACTTTTAACAGATATATGGTGGACAATGCATCAGATGGTGTTTCATATTCCAATTCCTATGTATTTTGCTTTTGTCCTTACATTACTTTACATTTATGTTACTTACAGTAAGATAGATACATGCAGAGAAAGAAACCAGGTTTTCTTAGTTTGTTTTGAGCAGTTCAGCTTTAAATTCCTGGCACATCTCATCTTTTTTTTTTTTTTTTTAATTATGGATGCCATGCCACTTAGAGACCTAAGCTACATAATTAAGTTTTGAATGGCACTTTCTAAATCATAACTATATAAATCAAAAGTACACCATAAGTTTGAAAAAGACCGGTAAACATACTGAGATAAAATGACTTGAACAGATTATAAAACTGTTCCTGTACAAAGATGAATGACTTAAAGGTTCAGTACAGCTCTTTCTTAGGTTCCAAGGGAGCAGATTCAAAGAGCAACAACACTTTTAAAAAGGATGAAACAAATGAAACCAGTCTCTTACTGATTACAACTGTGGCCCTGGAGATGCAGGGAGTTAAGTGAGAGCTGTATATCTTCCATCAAAGGTACAACATTATGTAGACAAACCTTAGACCCCCTCGTCTTAAAACTAAGGTTTCTTGTGAGAAAAGTTTCGTAGGCAGAAACAAAGTAATGAATTTTCATACATAATAGATTATATGGTGCAGAAAAATGACTGCAAACCTCAGAGGATTTTTAAAGCTTTGATTGCTATCATTTCTTTGGAATATCTTTGTGAATCTAAGGCATTTGTCTATGTCAGTGCTAATGACAACACATATTTCAGAGGACTGCGGGTCTGGTTCTTGCATACAAATGCTGTTTGAGCATGCATCATGTATGATATAGAATTTGGTGCTCTATGCAAAGTGATGAAGTGAGGGAATATGATTACCAATGGTTAGACAAAACATAGCATGCTTTTGTGGCAAGTTTGCATTTGTTTAGCTCCAATGAATGTACACTGAAATTATTTCTGGGATTTTGCAGCAGACCTTCTCAAATATAAATGGACTTTCTGCATTCATCACAGTATGCACTGGCTGCCTGGGAAATAAAAGGAATCTCAAAAACAGATGTTGACATTTTGGCTAGTCATTAGTAATGCAAGTACTGTAAATGCACAAAATAGGACCCTAAAGAAGCCTAGTGGAAACAGTAATCAAGTAATTGGTAACTGATGCTAATTAGATGGATATAGCAGCCGGTAGAGAAACTGTAGTGAATTGAATTATGACTGTTGTTTCCAACAACAGGAAATTATGGCAAAAGGCAGACATTTCAGGCTCGTGCCAAGATACCTACCACAATGCAGGTAATATGTGTGAAGTCTTTGGCAGATGTTCCTATTATAGCTACCCTGGGGCAACAAATCTACTCCTACACTGTGAGCTTTGCAATGTTTGTCATTAGAAATGCAATGGAGGCTCCAACCAAAAGTTTATTTTAAAATGCTTACTTCCTAATTGACAGTCACTAGGGAACACACAAGTACACATTTTGTTGTAATCCTGAAACAGACTTTTAAGTTCTGGTTTGGTGGATGGTATTATTTGTTTTCTTTTGCATTTTTGTGCAACACAGTATGTTGTAGAAGCATTCTAAATAATTGGTGGAAGGTGGACATATATTCATTAAGACTCACTTGCCTTTTCTGAAATTGTATACATCAAGTATTTATAATCAAGTTACTATTCTATTATTCTTAATTTTTTTACACATTATATTGCAGAATTATGTTAGATATATATGCTTAGCTGACAGTTCATTGACTTATAAGTGTAGACTGTGTGACGCCCGTGCCCTGGTCCAGCAATCAAGGATCCTCAATCCTTACCACTAACACCAGAAATGGTGTCTCATATATGAGGAAAGGATAACAAATACACACAGTAAAGTACAATTTCCCTTAAGAGCACACAGAGATCACAGTTAGTCTGGGGCTGGTCGCTCCCTTGCTCTCCAGGTCCCCAATAAGACTCCCCACTGGCACAGCTATAGGGTCCAGATCTCAGCCTAGCTGGGCAAGCTAAAATCTCCAGCACCCTCTCTGTCCAACCAGTGCTTCATGTCCCTGCCCAAGTAGCTGACACACACACACACACACACACACACACACACACACACACACACACACACACACTTTGAGATGAGTTTATACAACCACACAGACACTTCTGGGGAAGGCTGACACAGGTTTTCTAGCTGTACCTCTTTTACCCAGACTATCCCTGCCACCACCCAGCTAATAATTATTAGCTACTCAAAGGCCCTTAATAGGGTGTCCAATTATTACTGTCCAATATTATTATCCAATTGTTATTATGACTAAACAGTCTCAAGGCTTATTAGAGTGACTTGGTACAGGATTCTTATATACATGCAATGTACTCTATTGCTTAATTTATCTCTACACAAACCAGACACAGTTAAAAAGTTTTAAAATATTTAATAAAAAATAATTAAAACCACAAGGCAATACTTTCTACTACACAGTCAGTGCTAGTCAAGAGTTCAGAGATCACACAGAAATACTTAAAATAATTCAGTAGTACAGTTCTGACATCACAGAGAAACACTTAGTCTAATATTTCTAGTTCTAGCTATCTCTAAAAGAAAACACAAGTCTAAGTTAACTTACATAAGACAACAGGCAGAGTGCTGATGTGTTGGATGGTCAAGACAAAAATGCTTAATAATCTCTGGTTCTCTCTGTTTAAATTGAAACTGCAGTGCTGATAAACATTACATCATTCTTTCACTTTCCTGGAGTTCTCAGGCTACACATTAACTGCATTTACATTCTTAACATCTCCCTTTTGTTATCTTGCAGCTGGTCAGGAACAGAGCAGTAAAATACATTTGCATGTTTATATCTAGCAATTTAACTCTTCGTTAAAACAATAGAAATAATTTGTTCATCTAGACGTTTTGGCACCACTGTCTACTTTAAAGGGTCATCACATGCTTTACTTTGGTCAGTAGAGTGCACTGTTGTCACATTTATTTCCAATTCCATATGTAACAGTATTTCATTATATTTAAGACAACAAGCCTGTAGTTTACATTCATATTTACAAATGACAGAATTATCTGCAAAATTCTATCTGGCTAGGCTGGCAGACTTCACATTTCTCCCTCTCCCCTGGAGAACTCAAGCTAGTTTTTCAAGTGACCCTTGAGAAATGCTGCTTGAGAGGATTAGGTCTATCTGAGTGTACCTCACCCCATTCCCTGTCTTGAGAGGCCATCTACATTGGCATTGCTACTCCCACTGTGGTGCTGCACTGACATATCATATGCTTGCAACCCTAGGCTCCAACTCGGCAACTTGGCATTTTGCTGGTTGGCTCTGTTTAACCATGTTAGGGGGTTGTGATCTGACATAATGGTGAATCTCCTTCCATACAGATAAAGTTGAAGTTTATGCAATGCCCAGACTATGACCAGACATTCCTTTTCTACAGCTGCGTAGCATTCCTCCCTGGGTTGGAGCCTACTACTGAGATAAACCACTGGGTACTCTTTTCCCTCTGAAGAAATCTGGCTAAGTACAGCCCCCACTCAATGGTTTGAAGCATCCACCTGCACAACAAATTCTTTGCTGTAATCTGGACTGGCTAACACAGGAGGTCCTCGCAAAGGTTCTGTAAGCTTCTGGAATGCCTGCTCACATGCTGGGGTCCACACTACCTTTATCTGTCCTGTTCTTCCTTGTCAGGTCTGTGAGGGGAGCAGCTATGGTACTATAAAGGGGGACAAACTTTCTGTAGTACCCTGCTGTCCCTAAAAATGCCCTCACCTGCTTTTTAGTAACGGGTGCAGGCCATGCCTAAATGGCTTCCACTTTGGCAGGTTCTGGCCTTATCTTACCACTCCCCACTCTATGTCCTAGGTAGGAGACCTCTGCCATACCCAACTGACATTTGCTCAGCTTAATGGTCAACCCTGCCCTCTGTAGTCTGCCCAGCACCTCCCTGGCATGCTGAATGTGCTCTGGCCAGGAATGGGTGTAAATGGCAATATCATCTAGATAAGCAAGGGCAAACCCTCCTACTAGGATATTCTCTACCAGCCTCTGGAAAGTCACTGGGGCATTCTTCATCCCAAAGGGCATCTTTGTGAACTCATACAAGCCAAAAGGAGTCACAAAGGCTGACTTCTCTCTAGCACTGGGAGTCAAGGGCACCTGCCAGTAACCCTTGGTAAGATCAATGGTTGTAAGATACTTAGCCCCACCCAGCTGCTCTAGGGAATCATCTGTCTGTGACTATTTAATTTCCTGTAGTCTACACAGAACATGGTTCTGCCATCCTTCTTTGGCACCAGCACCACTGGGGAGGTCCAGGGACTTTTGGACTCTTGAATCACCCCTACTTCCAACATCTCCTGTACCTCCTCCTTCAGAGTCTGTCTGACTCTCTCAGGCACCCTACAAGGGGCCTGCATAATAGGCCTTTGTAGTCCTGTATCCACCAGTTGCTGCAGCACGTGGGTGCACCCTGGATTCCTAGTGAACATGTCCCCAAATTCCTGCAACACTGCTTGGATTTCTCGAACCTGGGTAGGAGATAGCTGCTGGGACATTGCTACCCCTTCTGCTGAGGTGTCACCCCAAGCTTCACTGAGGAGATCAGTCCCAAGATCTCCCTCAGACTCCTCCTGCAATCCACTGCAAATACTCAGCACAAGGGCCTCCCTATCATGGTAAGGTTTCATCATGTTAACATGGTACAATTTGTGCCCCTGCCATCTGCCTAGCAGTTCCACCATGTAGTTAACATCACTTACCTTTTTTTTACCACCATGTAGGGACCCCAGCTTGTTGTGTCTGACAGGAATGAAAAACATTATCTGCTGCCCCACAGCATACTCTCTAGCTCGAGCATTCCTGTCATACCACATCCTTTTTCTGTTGTTGGGCTTCTGCCAGGTCCTCCTGGACCAAGCCCATGAGTTCCCTGAGCCTTGTTCTGAGGTTTAGGACGTATGCCACAACAGACTCCTGGTGAGACTCCCATTAACCTTTCCACTTATATTGAATTAAATCTAGAGATCCCCTCACCCTATAACCATACAGCAACTCAAAGAGTTAAAAACCTGTGGATTCCTGGGGAACTTCTCTGTAAGCAAACAACAGATGGGGCAAATATTTGTCCCACTCCCTCTTAAACTGATCTGCAAATGCACGTAGCATTGACTTGATCATAGAGTTTAACCTCTCAACAAGACCATTAGTCTGGGATGGTAGGGGATGGTCTTCATGTGCTTCACCCCATAGGACTTCCACAGACAAACCAGCAGATCTGATATGAAATTGGCACCTCTGTCAGTCAGTATTTCTTTTGAGAAACCTACCCTGCTGAAAATCTCTAACAAAGCATTTGTCACCTTCTCTGCCTCAATGGAGGACAAGGCCACTGCCTCAGGGTATCATGTAGCATTATCCACTACCACTAGGATATACTTTTTCCCTGTGGTATTTGGGGTACTCAGATGACCCACAATATTCATAGCTACCCTCTGAAATGGCTCCTCAATCACAAGCAAAGGCATCAAAGGAGCTCTCACCTTGTCTCCTACCTTGCCTACCTTTTGGCACTGCTCACAGGTCCTGCAGTACCCTGTTACATCTCTGGAAATTCCAGGCCAATAGACGTTCTGCATAATATGCCTCTTTGAGGTTTTATGCCTATATGACATGCAAAGGGAATATCATGGGCTATGGCTAGAAGCCACCCAAACACAAAAGCACCCACATGTACGGCAAGTGCACGGCTCAAAACAGTTCAACCAAATGAAAAAAAGAGCCAGCACAAATCCTGTTCTGAAAGTAAGTGTATTTAAAAGATGCACATTATATTGTCAATGAAAACAAACTGCACAAACCAGTTTCGTCTTTACAGCCTTCCTCAGTGTAACAAAAATAATCAAGTACTGTTTATTTTTGTTACACTGAGGAAGGCTGTTAAGCTGAAACCGGTTTGTGCAGTTTGTTTTTATTGCCAATATAATGTGCTTTGTTTGTGCATACTTGTTTGCTATGGCTAGAAGCACCAGACGGTAGGCTCAAGGCACTACCAACTGCTGTACTCTCTCACCTTCTAGCCCTCCCTCAGGGGTCCACTCTCTGTATAGTAACCCTTCATCCCAGTATACAGATTCCCCCTTTCCTTGAGAATCAGGTGCCTCTCTAGCTACCTGCCTCAGGCCTTGCAATGTAGGGTCTGAGAGCTGAGCCTGTCTCAACTCTCTCCTTGTAACCATTCCCAGCTTCTCTTCCACAAAAAGTCTGTCATTCTCTGACAGAGGTGCCTCACTGTCAGCCTGGGTACTACTACTCACCTCTACCTTTGCAGTCACTCTGTCCAAGGGACCATCAGTACCCCCAAGCAGCTGTTGCTCACCTTCAATTTCACTGCTACAGACTAGCTCCTCTCCCTGAAGTAACCACCTCAACAGTCCTGGCTGTAAGTATGCAGTCTGTCTGGGTCTCTCCAAGGCTACCAGACCCACATGCTTGTCTCCTAACCTGACCATGTGTAACTGCATAAGCACATGGTATTGCCTCATCCAAATCTTTCCCTCTCAGGACATCTGCAAGATGGTAGTTTAGTACCCCTGTTGTCTCAAAGCAACCTACTATTGGCATTTTGTCTTTCCCACATACTGTCTCCCTCACCTTTGGTTCCCCACCTTGCCTCCATGGACAACTGTATGCCACATGGCCCCACTGGTTGCATTCAAAACATTTAACCCTAGGTCTTGGATGTGTACCTGGACAAGTGGCTTCCCCTGCTACTGGCAGATTCTGTTGTGGCAGTCTGTGCTGCCCATCATTGGTTCCTTGAGACACATGACCAGTACTGGGGGTCTCCTTCCTGTGCAGGGCTGCCCTACCTGCCAGGTATAGATTACCCTTCTTCTCCAACTCATCTGAAGTAGCACACTGTCTCTCAGCTAACCAGATCTTCATGTCCTCAGGCAAAGTGCTAAGGGCTTGTTCCCTCACCAAAAGGTCTGCCAGCCCTTCAAAAGTGGTAACCTGACATCCACTCACCCACCTATGAAAATAAGTACTCAGTTCACCAACATATTCGCACACTTTCATCAGCCCTGCATCTATGCTCACAAAACTTTTTCCTATATATTCCTATATATTTCAGGTGTTAGCTTAAACAGTTATAAAAGACATTTCTTAACAGCTGTAAAATAAAAACATGCAGCATTGGACATTTTAGATAAAACAGTTACAGCTTTACCATGGAGTAAGGGGGTCAGGAACCGTACCCAGAGCCCTTGGTCAACTTCATACTGTTTACATACCCTCTCAAACATATGAATGAAACTATCAAAAATATACCCTTCTTTAAACTGCGGAAGAAATATACTGACCTTTTGTGCTTCTGGGGTCCAGTTACTCCCTTCCCCATTACCTCCATGACTCTGGTTAAGAGTCAGCATTTCCTTCTCATGCTGCCTCTGTCTCTGTTGTCCCTCAGCTTGCAGACGTAACAGTTTCTCATTCTCCTCAGTCTGCAAATGTCACAATTCCACATGCCTGGCCTCCAACTCAAGTCTCTTTAGCTCCAGCTGGATTTTTAAGTCCACTGCAGAAAGGTTGAGCTGTCCATTCTCTGAGGGAATTATATTTCCACTGCCAGTCTGATTGGCCTCCTGGTTGCAATAAGGTCTGCCTTGGTTAGGTTTCCATTAATTTCCAAAATTTAAATAGTTTAGATTTTGATCAAGGGAACAACTCCTTTCAAAGACTTTCAGGAAGCCTATCTATTGCAACTCTTTCTTGCATTTTACTAGTGCCCACCCTTATGTACAGAAGAGATCTATAGTTAAAAGTCAACTCATTAGGGCTGCAAGAATGTGCTCACTGTAAAGTGACTTCCTGGCTGAATGTCACTTGTTGAAATAGATGTTTTACAACCGAGGTTACCCTATTACCTTAATAGACTCGTTAATTGAAGAAATTATATGTAAACATAATAGTGGTTATTTTAAACCTTTGTTGACATGGATAGATGTAAGTGAAGCTTTTCAGTCTGAGTCTCCTGTAGTACCCATGGGCAATATTACCCCTCAGACAACCACTACTAACAATGCTATGTTAGTTAGTGGAATTACTAAAGACATGAACGACCAGTTTCATCAGACCTCCATTTATAATGTGTGTTTTATTACAACATTTAATAACGATAGTGAACAGGTGAAAATGATCTTATATAAAAATTGGTCCTTTTTATATAAGGACAACTTTCTAGTAGATAGAATAGGTCATTTACCTAAAATTGTTTATAGGAGGGGGGCAAACCTGAAAAGCCTCCTTGAAAGTAAAAATACTAAATCTAGTATGAGACTTTATGGTACTTTCACATGCGGGGCATGCATGATGTGTAAGTTCATTAAGCCGGGTAGTTCATTTGAAGTAGGTAATAATAGCAAGCACTTCATTAAACACAAATTGAACTGTGAATCCAAAGGCATAATTTATCTAGCAAAGTGCAACAACTGTCTGGCGTTTCACATAGGTAAAACTGACTGGAAATCTCGTGAAAGGATTTACAAGCATTCTTACGCTATAACTAAAAACAAAAACAAAAGCGAAAATGCACTGGCTAGGCATTCAATGACAAGTAATGGTCATACATTTTACTTTCAAGCTAATGACTAAATAACACCAGATATTAGGGGAGTCCCTGTTCCTTACTTCTTGAGGTACGTGAACTGGAATGGCAACTTGCCTTAGATGCTTTTGTATATCCAGGATTGAATGAAAACTGCAATATTTCATGCTTATTGAAATTAAAAAGCCTCATGAGATGATTTTAAAGCCCCATGAGATGATATTCACCTTAAACAGGTTACATCTTTTATACATATAAACATGGTAATAGTATTATCTGATGGTATTTTTACCTTTATATAGAGTTTAAAATGCTTGTAAAATAATTATAGATGTTCATGTTAATTTAAGTTTTTTACGTGTATTTCCTTTTTTTAGCTGCGGTGGTGGTGCTGCGGTAGCATTGTCGCCTCACAGTTAGACGTTGCCCGTTCAATTCTCAGTTGGAGCATCTTCTGTGTGACGACATGCATGAGTGGGCATTCCTTAGTTGAAGGTTGTGTGTTAGGCCCGGCAAGCCAGCATGTCAAAATCTACTGCCAATCATTAGCGGACCAGAGTTCCGCTGTGGCGACCCCTAAATGGAAAAAGCCAAAAGAAACAAACAAACATGTATTTCCTTTTTTACTTTATTGAAATGTCTACTTGTATATATTAGTTAGTTTTTTACCATTTTACAAGTTGACATGGTCACAGTTACTGATAAACAGTTATAGTATGTTTTAACTAATTTTAAATTTAAGTAATTGTTTATTTTAATGCTTCAGCCAACACTTCTATCTACTTATTTATTGGTGGTTGCTCTACAAATTGAGGTTGAGCTGATAGGTTTATGCTGTCACATGACACCAGCTGCCATTTTTTTAAAATCTGTTACTTTGTAGTTCGTTTGTATTTTCTGAAGAAGTTATCCTACGAGGGTAACGAAAACGTGTGGAGTTTTGATAATAAACTGTCTTAGTTAAACCACTGTGTCTACAGCTGTTGAATTTCCTTTCTCACTTGTTTGTCTTCAGTTGGCTTGTTTTTTTTTTGCCTTTTGGTTTGTTATTACTGTGCAATATTATTATCCAAATGGTAGTATGACTAAACAATCTCAAGGCTTATTAGAGTGACTTTGTATAGGATCCTAATATACATGCAATGTACTCTAGAGCTTAACTTATTTCTACACAAACCAGCCACAGTTAAATGGTTTTAAAATATTAAATAATAAATAATTAAAACCAAAAGACCATACTTTCTACTACACAGTCAGTGCTAGTCAAGAGTTCAGAGATCACACAGAAATATTTAAAATAATTTAGTACAGTTCTGACATCACAGAAATACACTGTCTAATATTTCCAATTCTAGCTATCACTAAAAGAAAACACAAGTCTAAGCTAACTTACATAAGACTACAGGCAGAGTGCTGATGAGTTGGATGGTCAAGACAAAAATGCTTAATAATCTCTGGTTCTCTCTGTTTAAATTGAAACTGCAGTTCTGATAAACATTAAATCATTATTTCACTTTCCTGGAGTTCCCAGGCTACACATTAACTGCATTTACATTCTTAACATCTACCTTTTGTTATCTTGCAGCTGGTCAGTAACAGAGCAATAAAAATACATTTGCATGTTTAAATCTAGCAATTTAACTCTTGGTTAAAACAATAGAAAGGATTTCTTCATCTAGACTTTTTGGCACCACTGTCTACTTCAAAGGGTCATCACATACTTTACTTTGGTCAGCAGAGTGCACTGTTTTTACATTTATTTCCAGTTCCACATTTAACAGTATTTCTTTACATTTAAGACAACAAGCCTGTAGTTTACATTCATATTTACAAATGACAGAATTATCTGAAAAATTATATATGGCTAGACTGGCAGCCTTCACAAGCTGTATGCAAAAATGCACCTTGAAGCTACTGTAACACATTGTATGGCATGCACAGGTTAATACTGTTGCATATCAGTGCATGCAGTGCACATTCAACAGGCATTGTGTGGACTCTTGAGTGAAATTTACAACTTCTCTTCAAAAGTAGGTATACTAATATGTTCCCCACCAAAACATCAGTCTCTAAAAAAGACCTAAAATACAGATGAAGATTGAATATTGAACATCACTGAATACTGAACATCACTTCTCACCATTAGACACATGTGGATGCAAGCCGCCCACAGCCCCAAACATATATATGTATCAACTTCAAGATTGCCATACCTTGGCAAAAAAAGTGCATTCCAAGAAATGGCAATCTTAGACTTAATATATGCAAGATAGATTTGCATTCATTTGATCTTCACATTTCAGAACCTGGAAATCCTAGTCATAACATTTTACACAGTTATCAGATTAATGTAAAGTTAAAAACACAGTGAGACTCAGACACTGACTTTACAATCGAGTATAAAAGATGAATTGCTAATGTATGGTGCTAATGTGAAGAAAATGTTAAACTGGAAGCTACTGATAATGTTCAACTGAAATGGATTATTGGAGTGAGCACAGAATATTGTTACAGGACAGTGGGGTGCTGTGGTCATTTGCTGTACATAAAGATGTAACACACAGACTATTGTTGATGAAGTGGTGGTATCCTGTCTACTACATAGATTTTCACAGAGCATATCATGGCACAATTTAAGATATTAATTAGCCTGTGTCTGTTTATATTTATGGTATTGTGCACATTGCTTGTACAGTAGGTACTCATGGTTACTCTCTTGATGTAAACAACTGGTGATTATAGTTTATCTTAGGCAGAGCCCCTCTCATTAATTAAGCACTTCTGTTAATGCTCATGATTTGTTTATCTTAACTCGGACTTAGGAAAAAAGGTGTTTAAGTTTCTGAGTACATTTAATTAAAGCACAAAATCCCCTAAGGGGAGAATGGCAGTTTTGAGGGACTGCATGACTTTGGGAAGTTTGTAAATAAGCATTACTGAGTATTTTTTAATGGGTTAGGGCTAAAAAAATGAAAAAAAGCTTATGATAGTTGCCTAAACTTTGTCTCCACAGTTAGCTGTTGCTTCCAGTGAAGAATAAATGAACAGATGATTTGGCTGGAAGAAAGGCTAAAGGCCAGCAGGAAGCAGGAAACATCTTGGAAAATGTGTCCATGATTCAGGGATTTTATTGTCCCAGGTTTTTTTGACATTATACTTGATTTTTCATGTAACATGTTGTGAGGTATGCTGCCAAACAAACAACAGCCAACAGCAAAATGCACCTGTAATCAGCCAACAAATTTAAAAGCTGTTACGACAGTTCACACCTTTCCATTAAAAAAAGAAATAACAGGAAGTACTATTGCAGACTATTATGTCTGGGTCTGTGATCATAAACCTTTCACATGTGGTCTCAAAATGGAATCAAGAAATTCACCTCTTGAGCTTCACAAATTTCTTAAATCTATTTCACAAACATATATGTTTGATTGGGGACCTATTTATAATCCTTTATGGTATAGCTAGGTTCTTACATGTAAACATCATAACAAGGTTATTCTGCCCCTGACTTTAGAGAAACATAAGATTACTTTATGTATCACAAAACTGATCAGTTCTGTATCTTATCATCACAGATGGAAACTCCTTCTCTAAATCACATAATTACTGTATAAGATTCATAAAGACAACTTCAGTAATGACATGCAAAACCTCATAAGTCAAATTAGCAACACTTGTTTCAAATTTATCTTCCAGTAGTACCATTATGCTATGTTGCAGATGACTGTCGCAAGCATGGAACCCTCGGCTTCAAGCCATCAGGAAGTTCTGAGAGCCATGGGCACCCCATACATACTATGATGTAGTGCATCAGGTTGGTGTTGAATCTTAAACTGGAATACTTGCAAAGTCAGGGCCCACTGGCAATGTTGGGTATTGCCCTACTTCTTCTGGTGAAACATTGGATATGGTGTGATATGTACTGAAAGAGAATTCCCAGCCAAGCAAGGAATAAATAAGGGACCCAAGAATATATTTATTTTCTAGCCATTCATGGTATAGTACGTGCCCTTTATTTTACTTAGCTTCCTACATTTTCACATTTCTTACTGTTGTATTTTCCAAGCACTTCTCAAACAGCTCTGGCTATTGAACACACATATGTATCAAATGTTCCTCATTATGAGGAATGCTCCTCAGTTAAATCTTAAAAAGTCCATGTTCCTCACAGTTCCACACTGAATTAATATTCAGTATTATGACTTTTTAAATAGATACAGATGGTAAATTATACTGAATCATAGTAATTCATCAAAAGTATGTTTTTTTTTTCTTATAAATATGAGGTAACACATTTTTACCATCCTTTGAGCTTCTTTGTTGAAATTGTTAAATCTGTTAACAAGTGTTCAACATTTTTCCATTTGTCCTATAAAAGGCATTCCCTAGGATTCAGTTCACTTCATGTAGGCTTCACACGAAGCCCACACAGAGTTTACATGTGTGCACAGTGATGTGCAGTGAGCAACAGTGCTAATTCCATATTCAGGACGCTCACTGCGTTTAAATGTAAATAAGCATGGTTTCATGGCCGACAACAATGTTGCAGGCCAGGAAATGGAGTAATACAACACGGATAGTAAATCTGTTTAACTCAGAGCACAGTAGGTTAGCAGGTTTGTGCAGAATGTGACAATGATCACCAGGGCTTAACATATAATATTTCTCATAGCTCTCAATCTCTTAGTGCAGGAAATCTAGACAAAGCACAACATAATGCATGGATAATGACCCAGAAATAGGGACATATTTTACATATTTGCTCTTTTACATTTAGACATGTCCTAAAATAACAAAGTGTGTATGTGTGTGAAGTTACATTTTCTGAAGGATTTGAAGTCTGAAGCTTAAATGTTTGTAATTATTGCATGACATTAGTCCTGAGATCATCATTGATATGGCAGAAAACCACAGGTTTTATGAGGAACACACCAAAAGATATATAAAGCAAAAAACTGGAAATTCTGCAAAAATCTGGACAGTTGAGAGGCATGAAGTTATGTATATGGTCCAAACAGGTCTATATTAGATTATCAAAGTTTCAGAACTTCGAACACCATATGGTCGACATCATATGATTGAAGTACTGAAACTTCAAAAATAAAAAAAAATAAAAAAATAAAAAAAAAAACCCAAAAAACAAAAGTAACTGCTTTAAGCAGGGGGGCAATTCCCCCTGCACCCCCACACCCCTCCCGCTACTTAAATACACCAACTCTGAGATCGCACTTTAACGGACAATGGTGCGGAAAGGGAAGATTTCCCTTTCCTATGCTGTAGCGTGATCTTGGAGTTGGTATATTTAAGTAGCGGAGGTTGCAGGGTGGCTTGACCCCCTGCTTAAACACTTTTAGTTTACTTTCCTTTGTTTTTTTTTAATTAGATTTTCGAAGTGTCAGTACTTTGATCATATGGTGTCGACCATATGGTGTTCGAAGTTCTGAAACTTCGATAATCTAATAACAGACCCGGTCCAAACACAGTGCTGGACTTTGAATACAGTGCAGAGTTTTGTGAAATCTCATTTCTGGCATTCTGTACCAAAGTGTTGTAAATGATCTGTAAGGGTACATGGACTGCTATGTAAAATAAACACTCAGGTAAAGTGTGTGTATTAAATAGGGACACACAGTACAATTGTAGGAATGAACACAGGGAAAAGGACAGGTAAAACAACCCAATGTGCAGTAGATGAAGACATGTCAATGGAAGACATTTGTAGTAGCAACATCAATCACATATCAGTATGGTACAGTATGGACTGCACAGTGAAAATGTGTATTATGTGAATGTCACACAAGGTGACATAACAATGGGGAAGATGTCTATGTGGGATAAGCATGCTTACATGGACAATCCAGGGGACCTCTACCAGAGATGTGATATAAAATTGGGGTAGGGTGGATATGGTGAAACTGTGCAAACTGATTTGCCTGAATAGGAGTGTAATCTCAGCAGAGGTATCCAGCAAGTGGTACACAGGTAAAGGCTCATGGACAACATTAAAAGAACAAGAACAATCATGGACAATATCAGAATAATGCCACCAGTAATCCCATGTTTCTGATATAACATATACAATTTAGAGTGATCAGAGATGATTCTGCACAAACATGCTTGTACAACTATTATGACATGTCCACACTCTATGAGGGTAATCATGCACACGGTCCAGGCAATGTAACATCTGCTGGTGGTGGTGTTAAGAGTGACACTGCTATGCCTGTATGCAACATAATGATCAATACAAGCTAGTTGACTGGTGTGCATGACAGATATATGTGGCACAATCCACACTGTCACGAATGCTACTCATGCCATTAATGTTGTCAAACACAATGTATGTACAGTGTGCATCACTGCAAAAGGTAGCACACATGCATCTGGTGTAACATACTCAGTAGTTGTGTTACATATAAGGAAGTAGTCAGCACTGTAACCACATGCCAGTGGATGTTCCACTTACCATCCACCGCAGGACAGAAGTCACGTACCTATTTGTCTAATACCCATGGTGGTGATGCTGCAGTAGCATTGTCGCCTCACAGTAAGACGCTGTCCAGTTCGATTCTCAGCTAGAGCATCTTCTGCATGGAGACATGCATGAATGGGCATACCTTCGTTGAAGGTTATGCATCAGGGCTGGTAACTCAGCACGTAAAAATCAACTACCAATCATTAGCGGACCGGAGTTCCACTGTGGTGACCCCTAACTGGGAAAAGCTGAAAGACACAACATAGGGTGTGATGTCTACATTATACTTGGGTTGTTTGTTTGTTTTCCTGATGTAACAAATCCCCCATGTTTTTGTGCCATTGCAGGTGTTGTCATGTCTTTGGCAGCAATCATTGGTGTGTGTTTATACTGTCTGTATTATATTAATATCACAGTTGGAGTCAATGATTGCCACACTCTGTAGTGTGGACAGGAAAGGGTCTAGCAAACAGCTCTGATGTGCAGACCTGATCACTGGACCTGAGGTATAGGTCACTTCACACTTTAACATACTTAGATGCCATGTATGTGAGACAGTGGTCTACCCACTTGGTGATATAGTTGTTTATGGCCACATCTGACCGTGGTGAGTGAATACCTCATTGTGGATTTTTGTCAAATGCCTTGAGCTTGTCAAGTTCAAAAGGATGATAGTGCTGTCATTAAGCATGCCTTCACTGACCTCTTTTAAGGCATCTACCAGATGTAACAAACATAATGTAGCATTAACAACTCACAAAGGTTTGTTGCACACAGCAGGGCTATTACTAGTGTCCATTTAGAAGAGTTTGTGATGACATGTTGGTCTACCCAACAGATGAGGAGAGTCATGATGGGTCTATACATGCATGCATCAGGTGCTGTCCCCCACCCCTACTCAGATGGCTGCATGTCGATGTACACCCTTCTACAGGAACATAGTCAATTTGGAGGGTGTGTTGTACTAGACAAACTTTCAGTTTAAGCACTCAAACCATTCACTTCTCATCCCGGCACTTTCTCAAAACTCATAGCAATCACTAATAAACCTTAGCAGTTGACCCCCCCCATACTGTAGAGAAGGAGAAGGCTCTCTATTTGACCTTACCAGTCAATCAGTAAAACAGTTCACTGTACCTATCCAGGCATGTCCAAAGGGCAGTTTTAGGTGTACTCTCATGTCCAACTGGTGAATATGGGCGTTTTGAGGCAATGTTACAATTGCCTCATGTACACAGACAACCCTCTCCTACTTCCACCAAACACTAATACATGCAAGTGATGCAATTATACAGCCAAACTGGAGGCTAAGCTCTCTCAACCCAAGACTGGACCAGGCAGTCAAGAGGAGAAGGGAATTACTTGCATCACACCACCAGTCTCACATAGACCTATTAAACCAGCACCAGCAAAAAACACACATAAATACATGAAAACATACTCAGAGGCTCTAAATAAAAATCTGCAAAAGCAACAGAGACCTCCAAAGCAGACATCCAAGTAACCTCCATCCCCCAACATAAACCATGAAATGCATACTTCACAAAACCAGTGTGCTACACAATCACAGCCCTTAAGGCAAAATAACATACCCAACACACTAGTAATAGGTGGCTCTATAGTCAGGCACTCTGACATCCCACTCACTAGGCTGAACAAGGAGAAGGTTACTGTTAGCTGCTTGTCTGGTGCCAGGATCCGCCACATAACACAAGCACTCAGGTCACTCCAGAACAAGTACAAATATGACTCTGTCATTGTCCATGTTGGTGTGAATGACCTGAGCTGTACCTACCTGGACTACAGGAAAAGAGATATGGAAGAGCTCTCTGATCACATAGCCCAGGCCGGTATGACCCTGACCCTGAGTAACATCCTGCCCTCACCAAGAATGATACCACGGTATAGAGAAAAAGTTATCAATTTCAACAATTGGCTAAGCTTCTGGTGTCATTCAAAGGGGATTCAGTGTCTATCAACCTGGGATGACATGCTCGACAAGCCATGCTGGTTCGATAGACATGGCTTGCACCTGTCACCCTTAGGCTTTTGAATACTGGCCAAGGCTCTTGCCACCCCCATAGTGTCTTTTTTAGGCAAGGCTTAAAAGACAAACCCACCATCATAAATAACACAAGTAACAAAAAACTGAGGGTAATGCTACTCAATGTCAAAAGTCTAAACCTCAAAAGTCAAGCACTCGAGGCACTCTTCAGTATGGATAAAATTGATATATGTGCAGTAACAGAAACCTGGTTTAAGGCTCCGAAGAGCGCCCCAGCACTACCAGGCTACAACTCATACCATACATTTCGGCCACAAAACCCAGACCAAAATACAAAAGGTGGGGGAGTATCGATATTCATCAAGGATACCCACACCTCCAGGTTAGTGGCACAGCATGATGCTTCAGAGATCTTCAACATGCAACTAACAACAGGCAAAACTGCTATTCAAATTATAGCTTGCTACAGATCACCCACCAGGTTCCAGGACCCCCACTCCGCATTCCTGGAAACACTGAGAAACATAAAGGTCCTACCAAACACCCTGATATTGGGTGATTTCAATTACCCAAACATTAACTGGGAGAACTACTCAAGTACAAACTCCCTTGCCCAACATTTCCTAGAATTTATAAATTCAAATGCCCTGGATCAACTGGTCAACACCCCCAGCAGAGGTGACAACATGTTGGACTGGGTCATCATCAACTTGGGCAACTGGTGTTCCACACCAGAGATCAACCCCTGGCTGGTTAGATCTGACCATAAACTAATCACTCTGGATATCCACATTCCGCCACCACTCCCAGTCAAAGAAACCACTGTGAAAAACTTTTCAAAAGCAAACTTCACATTACTTAAGACCGAGGTGGGAAGTTTCAAAGCCCCCATGCTAAAGGATAATGCTGTCCAAGCTGCAAAATCCTTTACTAATGCACTCACACCTACAAGAATGAAAGGATTGTGCTATCCCAAACAAAACCAAGACTCACTCCTCCAAGAAAAGGAAACCAGTCTGGTGGACCCCTGCCATAAACAAGCTATACAACAGAAGGAGGAAACTAGTACAGAAAAGAGTAAAATCCCAAGAAGGGAAGACATCCCTGATCAGTATCAGCAAGAAACTGTGTTCCCTCATAAAATCATCCAAGGTTAGCTTTGAAAGAAAAATTGCCATGGACTCCAAAGATAACCACAAAGCATTCTTCAGCTATGTCAAGACTCTAAGTGGCAATTCTCAGATCTGCTTGGAGTTAGTGCAGAATGGCACAAAATACACAAACCGACCAATATGGCCAACATCCTGGCAGACAGGTTCAGTGCAAACTTCACCCTCCCTCCCACCCCCAAAAGGGCCCATAACTGTACCAGAAGAATGTAGTGCCCCTGAAATCACAGGCACTCAGGTTAAAACAGCCCTCTCCAAAGCCAAAAACACAGCATCAATGGGACCAGACAGTGTCCCAGGCTGTGTCCTACATGAGCTCAAAGATGAACTTACCTCACACCTAAACACACTGTTTAAACTCAGCCTTTCCACAGGCTACATGCTCACAGAGTGGTGCACAGCAACGGTTATTCCACTCCACAAAGGTGCAGCCACAACGAACCCCAGGAACTATTGCCCTATAAGCCTGACTAGCTTGGTCTGCAAAGCTATGGAGCACATCATCATGGATCTCATTAACAGAGACATTGGAAACCTCCAAACACTGGACCCTACCCAGTTCGGCTTTGTTAATGGCAGATCATGCCTCCTAAACCTGGTGGACTTCTTTGAGACAGTTACCAAGGCTATTGAGGAGGGAAAGATGGTTCACACAGCTTACCTAGACCTCGCTAAGGCCTTTGACACCATTCCCCACTCAAGTATTACAGACAAGCTCACCAACTTGAACATAAACCCCTACATCATGAGATGGGTTGCCATCTGGCTCATGGACAGAACCCACATGGTAAGAGTTGCAGGAGCTAGGTCTGACTGTAAACCGGTTACAAGTGGCATTCTCCAGGGCTCAGTCCTAGGACCCCTCCTTTTCGGCATATACTTCTCAGAGGTACAGGCAAGCACAGGAGTACTATGGCTGACAAAGTTTGCAGATGACTGCAAACTAGGGGCTATAATTGACTCTCTGGTTGACACGGACATCCTCCAAAAGGGTCTCACTGAGACAGATACGTGGTGTCAAAACCATGGCCTCAAGCTAAATGCCAAAAAGTGCATAGTCATCCCCTTTGGAAAAAACAAAGTATCCACAAACTATCACATAGGTGGTTGCCCCCTAAATACAGAAGACGTAATAAGGGATCTGGGGACCCAAGTAGATAGTAACATTTCCTTTGATAATCACATTGCCAAAGTGGTTAGAAAATCCTATGTGGCCCACCTAGTCACTAAAGGGTTTGCATCCAGATCAAAAGAGGTCATTGAGCCTCTCTACGCATCACTCATCAGATCCATCATAGAATACAATGCCCCATTTGGGATGTACCTTACAAGACACCTGCAACAACAGGAAAGACCACAGAAGTACCTCACCAAGAGGATCACTGACCTCAAGCAGATGCCCTAAGCAGCTTGACCAAAGAAACTCCAGCTGTACTCGGTTGCATACCGTCTACTCAGAGGTGATCTCTGCCTGACATATAAGGCCATGTCCAACCCAGAATTGATGGACATGCTCCACCTAAAGAAAAACGATATCCTCTCGAGCCACACACTCCAGGGATCTAAACCTCACCACAACAATAAATAGGACGTGCTGGAGGGATAGATTCCTGTCCCAGAGACTTCCCACGCTCTGGACAAGATTCCAATCTACATTAGGCAGAGCTACTTGTTAACCCTCTTCAAGAGAAACCTTGATGAGTGGATGGGAAACAGAAAGTTTACCCCAGGGATCACTTCAATGGCTGTGCTGGACAGAGGCACAGGGAACTAATCTAAGGGGACGACGAAAGACAAAACATTCTGGCTAGGCTTATAAATGCCTTTGGGCAGATAGCCTAGTACCTTCCTATGAACCTATGAGCCTATGAAGATCCTTCTACAGGAACATAGTCTGTTTAGAGGGTGTGTTGAGGTGTGTATTCAACACTATCAGGAAGGTGTATGTGATGTGTCACATGATGGGCGATCTGTGATGTTATCATAGGCCACTGATTCTGTGTGATTAGCCTGGATGAAGGTAAAACAGCGCATACTGGCTGTCCTGATCTGGCCTAGGGTTTGAATGCAATCTCCAATGCAGGTATCATTGAGAAACTCTCCCAGCTGGGGATTAAACCTTATGTCACTAGATGGGTAACCAATTAGATCACTGACAGAACACATAATGTTAAAGTTGGTGACTCAAACTGTATTAGTAGAGATCCGGTTCAATTCTCAGCTGGGGTTCCTTCTGTGTGGAGTCTGCATTGCCTCTCTGCATTCATGTGGGTTTACTCCAGTTGCTCCAGTTTCCTCCCACCTTACAAAGACCTACATCTGGAATGTTTCTCCCCGGGCCTCCGCTGAAAATTGGCTTAATTCCAAGTTGGACTTTCCCGGTTATCAAATGTTAAATAAATAAATAAATAAATGTCACCATTGGGGTACCCCAGGGACCTGTGCCATTTACATTTTGAATCTATTTATCAACAGTTCAGGCTAAAGTATACTGCCCTTGGCTTACTGCCTTTGCTGATTCTAGCATACTGGGTGTAATCATTGAGTCTGCTTAAGATGATAACATACTGCAGTGGGGGCTAACAGAGACAAATGATTGGTAACAAAGCCACACAGTCTACAAATAAATGCAAAGATGTGTCTTTATTTTGTCCTTCTGCAAAGTGGAATTCCCTGCTAATTACAGCATTGACAGCAGTCCCACTATGCTGGAAACCCAGTGATGCAAGCACTGGGAACATTCATACGTAGCAATCTCAACTTCAACCACCAAGTTTCCACACTGGAATTGAAAGCCTTTGTTGTGCATATCATATGCCACGCCATCATATTCAGAACTGAAGATTGTATTACAGCACTGTACTCTAAACTCATCAGAACACTAATACAGAGTATAATACTCACTTTTGCATGGGCTTCACCAGACATGTGCAGCAGCGCAGCAGCTAGAGAGACCACAGGGGTTTCTCACCAAGAAAACACAGGGCCTACAAACCATGCCATGGTGTATGTGGATAGACTGCAAGCCATGTCACTGTAATCTTTATCACATAGGATGAGGTGACTTCTGCCCAGCCTCCAGGCAATCCTCTGACCCTGCCCTGGTAAGAATAGTGCACATCCACAAATCAGATATAGTTCATGACATCAGCAGTGTCTGCTGAGAATAATATGGTTATAGCAATGTCCCACATGCTGGTGAAAAAGGCTCTCTGTAATGTCAAGTAAGTGCATACACACACACACACACACACACACACACACACACACACACACACACACACCAGTTGACTACAGTGAGAATAGAACCCCTACCTATCTAAGTACACAGACTACAGAACTCTGTATTTAAGGCAAGCAGCATAGCTCATGTCTGACTTACAGTGTCTCAGACAGCAGTTTATAGCTGATGACATCAGCAGTGTCTGGTGAGGAGAATATGGCAATAACAGTGCCCCACATGGTGTAAAAGGCTCTCGCTAATGTCAAGCAAATGCGCATACACACACACACACACACACACACACACACACACACACACACACACACACACACACACACACACACACACACACACACACACACACACACACACACACGCACACACACACGCACACACACACCAGTTGACTGCAGTGAGAACAGAACCCCTACCTATCTAAGTGCACAGACTACAGAACTCAGTAATTTATGTGAGTGTCACTGCACAAGTGTGATTTTTTACAGGACTGCAGGCCAAATTATAATGCATGACATTAGCACTATATGTAGGAAAGAAGATGATGGGAGACCTGCAAAGGTTTATAGCTTCACAGGTTCCTAGGAGGTTACTAAACTAAATGACTCTAGGGCCTTTACAAGCCTAGCCATGTAAAAACACAAGCACCCTTATTGAGCATAGTTAGATGCTCATCTTTAGCAAAGCAATTTTATGATACAGCACTGACTGGCCCTGTTCATGAGTGACATAGGTGCCATCCCTGGGCTGAATTTATAATCAGCCATCCAGCTATTAAATTTGTGCTTAAATGGGGTCATTGAGGAGCACTGCTTCACATGCAGTGGGAGCCTAATACAGAGGAGCGACAATCAATATGAGATATATCTGTCTCTCAAGCCTTTTTTGTTTATGTCACAGGCTAGATTGAAATTCCTGGAGCAAGTTATTGTTGTCCCATTTTATTTACAGATGCCCATCATTTAACATTAGGGCATGATCCAAGACTGCTCTGTAGGCCAGGCCTAGGTTGACTCTCAGCACCCTGTATGATACTGAGTACAGTGACAGAGCTTTCAGTTTTTCCATGTATGTCATATTTTGGAGGCTCTGGATTCTCTTGGTCAGAGACCTCTGTAGTGTCTCCAGTTGCTGCAGGTGTCTGATGAGAAACATAGAGAAGGGAACATTGTACTCAATTAATGGTCTGATAAGGGTTGAGTACAGCAGAGCTATGACCTCCCTGTTCTTGGATGCTATGCCCTTAGTTATGAAGTGGTCTTTGTAGAATGTGTGTCTTACCACTATGGACAAATAGTGATTGAATTTTAGATTGCAATGGGCATACCTTCGTTGAAGGTTGTGCGTCAGGCCTGGCAAGCCAGTACGTAAAAATCAGCTGCCAATCATTAGCGGACCAGAGTTCCGCTGTGGCGACCCCTAACTGGGAAAAGTCAAAAGACACAAACAAACAAACTGTGTTCCCACTGAGTTTGAGCTTAGAGGGGTGTTATGTATAACATAATTAGCAGGTCTACTTTTTTCTGCCAAAGGGGACAATTAGGCATTTATTGTATCACATTTCAGTCCATGAGTGTGGCACCAATCATTTGTCTGTGCCAAGCTTTTCTGTAATATGTTAACATTGTTGAGAAACTCTATATGATTGTGCCCAGTTGACAGTCACCTGCAAACTTGGTAAACCCCAGGCCATCTACCTTCTCCTTGAGTTCAGAGAAATAGTTTCCAAACAGTAGAGTGCCCAGCACAGATCCTTGTGGTACTCCACTGGTAACTGGTCTACTGATGGAGGTGGACTCCTCAACTCCTCAGCCAGTTGGCTACCCATCTAGTAATGTATGGGCTAATCTCCAGATGAGAGAGTTTCTCTTTGATACCTGAATGAGGGATTGTGTCAAAGGGCTTGGCTCAATCAGGGCAGATGGTATGTCCTGTTTTCCCTCATCCAGGACTTTGGACACATTATCAAAGCTGTACACTCGGTTTAATAAGAAAGATCTACCCCTGACAAAAATAATATGGATCAGGTCAAAAGTGTTGAAGGTCACCTATGCCATTGTGGATAAGGTCCATGATGAATCTTTCATTAGCCTTGCAAAGGAGGCTGGTTAGACTTATGGATCAATAGTTCCCAGGGTCAGTTGATGGACGTGTAGGCATGTTTAACTGTGAAGATAGTTCTAGTTCTGCATGTTACCAGATTGACTGACATTCCATATCACACAAAATTTGATACTAATTTATGTATTGTAGTTGATATATTTGTGAAAAAAAGTACTTGAGACCCCAGGGTTGCAGTGCATGGGGGTAGGCAACACATGGCTGCATTGTAAATATATGATGTATTGTTCAGTTTGTTAAGTTTCCACATATAGTTTCATGTCATAAAGAGTAAAATGGACATTAAGCAGCACTAATACATAGTAAATTTGTATTTGCATATCTCAGCAGCAAAGAGATGGTTTGTGCAACAGTTGGCAAAGTGTTTGTTCATAGGTTCATAGGTTCATAGGTTCATAGGTTCATACTAGGCTATCTGCCCAAGGGCATTTATAAGCCTAGCCCATAGTTATGTGGCTTTCGCCACCCCTTTAGTTTGAATAAAAACTATGCCTATCATTTTGCTGTGCCTCTGTCAAGCAGTGACACTGAAGTAATCCCTGGGGTATATCTGCGATCTCCCATCCATTGGTCAAGATTCCTCTTGAACAAGGCCAGCGAGGTGCTCTGCCTCACATGTACCGGGATTTTGTTCCACAGCATAGGGAGTCTCTGGGTGATGAATCTGTTTGTGCATGTGAGATACATGTTTCCATTATTTTCCCTGTTTGCGTGTAGTTAAGCAGTGCACAAATGCAAGCCAAATTGCTAAATGTCTGATACTTAGTGTGAAGATTGGGTGAAGATAGATGAAGACTGCCAGCCTAGCCAGATAGAATTTTGTAAATAATTCTGTCATCTGTAGATATTAATTAAACCACAGGCTTGTTGTCTTAAATGGTAAAAATAGCGTTACATGTGGAACTAGAAAAAATGTAACAACAGTGCACTCTACTGACCAAGTAAAGAATGTTGTGACACTTTGATGTAAACATGGCTCCGGCCGGTCTAGATGAAGGAACTCTTGCTATTGTTTTAAGGCCAGAGTTAATGGCCAGAATTTGCATGCATAAATGTCCTTTATTGCTCTGGTTTCTGCCTAGAGGTGAAGAATGCAAATGTAGTTTCTGATAGCCTGGGAACCCAGGGAAGTGTGAAGAATTATGTAATGTGAACTAGGAATGTGATTTTAAAAACAGTGAGAATCAGAGAGCATTAAACATTTTTGTCTTGACCATCCAACTCACCAGCACTGTCTTGCAATATGTATATAAGTTTATCTTAGACTTGTGTTTTCTCTTAGAAATAGCTAGAAACTAGAAAGATTAAACTAAGTGTTTTTCTGTGATGTCAGAACTGTACTACTGAATTATTTTGGGTATTTCTCTATGACCTCTGAACACTTGACTAGCACTATGTAGTAAAAAGTATTGTCTTGCGTTTTGACTGTTTGCTATTAAATATTTTTAAACCCTTTCAACTGTGGCTGTTTTTGTAGAGATAATTTAAGCTCTTTAGAGTACTTGCATGCCTTTGGTAAAATTGTACAAAGCAACTCTAATAGCTTTAGCCGTGGGCTATACTACCAATTAGATAATAATATTGCTCAGTAATAACTGGACACCCTTTTAAGGGCCTTTGAGTAGCTGATTAATATTAGTGGGTGATGGCAGCTGGTACTACTGTATAGTCCGGAAAAAAGGGGCACAACTGGAGAACCTGTGCCAGCCTTCCCCAGGAGTGTCTGTGTGGTTGTATAAACTCTTCTCAAAGTGTGTGTGTGTGTGTGTGTGTGTGTGTGTGTGTGTGTGTGTGTGTGTGTGTGTGTGTGTGTGTCAGCTACTTGGGCAGAGACACAAAGCACTGGTAGGACAGAGAGGGTGCTGGAGGTTTTAGCTTGCCCACTAGGCTGAGATCTGGACCCTATAGCTGTGCCAGTGGAGAGTCTTATTGGGGACCTGGAGAGCAAGGGAGTGACCAGCCCCAGACTGACTGTGATCTCTGTGTGCTCTTAAGGGAAATTGCACTTTACTGTGTGTATTTGTTATCCTTTCCTCCTATATGAGACACCCCTCACTGGTGTTAGTGGTGAGGATTGAGGCTCCTTGATTGCTGGTCCAGGGCACAGGTGTCACATATTAATTGTTTGGCAGTGGTGGGATATCCACATCACATATTAATTGGTTGGCAAATACTAATTGGCTTGTAATGGTGTGGGTAGAGTGAATTCCTGTAGGTTGTGTACAGTGAGCTTTGAAGGTGTTTTGTACTCTAAATCAGCCATGCAGTGAATACTCAGAGTTCAGATCACAATTGTTTTATTTCTTTTGTTAGCTTAGTTAGCCAGGGTGAGCAGGCAGCATGTCAGCAGAGGAGTATGGAAAGCTGACAAGGAGCCAGCTGCCAGAGATGTGCCAGGCTAGGGGAATGTTGATTGGAAACCTGACTAAGGCAGACCTGATTGCAGCCTTGATTACAGCTACATCAGAAAACAGCAACCAGGAGGACAGTCAGACTGGTAGTGGAGATATAATACCGTCGGAAAATGGACAACTCAATCTTTCTGCAGAGGACTTAAAAATCCATCTGGAGCTAAAGAGATTTGAGTTAGAGGCCAGGCATTTGGAGATAGAAGCAGCTGAGAGACTGAGGAGACTACAGGATGAGGAGAATGAGAAACTGCTATGCCTGGAAGCCGAGGAAAAGGAGCGGCAGAGGAAGCATGAGAGGGAAATGCTGACTCTTCCCTAGAGTCATGGAAGTAATGGGGAAGGGAGTAACTGGACCCCAGAAGCACAAAAGGTCAATAAATTTCTTCCACAGTTTAAAGTGGGGGATAAATTTGATAGTTTCATTCATATGTTTGAGAGGGTATGCAAACAGTATGGTGTTGACCAAAGGCTCTTGGTATGGTTCCTGACCCCCTTACTCCATGGTAAAGCTGTAACTGTTTTGTCAAAATGTCTGACATTGCATTTATTTATTTTTATTTATTTTACATTTGTTGATCAGGCTAGTCTAGCTGGATACATGTCCATTTTCAGTAGAGACCTGGGGAAAAAAAGCTCCACTACAGACTAAAAGTAACAAGAGGTGCAGTACATATTAAGACAAGAAAAACAAGATTTTACATAACAGTGTAGTACTAATATACTTTACAATTATTTACGTGCTATAGTTCCAAGTATTTCTAAGGTGGAGACATGTTTATACAGTAGAGACCTTGCAAGTAAGTTTAGGCTCTGCAGCAGATTCAAGGAAAGGCAAAGTTAGTAGTAACTTTAGTAGGCTGAACAGCACATATTCTTAGAGGTTAATACGAGGTAGATATAAGATGCCAGTTATAAGAACAGTAGACATAAAATATAAAGGAGGAAGATTTTTAGTCAGGATTTGTGCAAGGGCATAGCCAGTAAGTTTGAAGATATTCTTTAAGTTGCTTTTTGAATAGTAATGTAGAGGAGAGAGATGACAGTTCAGTTGGGAGTAGGTTCCAAGTTTTCCCTACAGTGTTGGAGAACAGTGTGTCCCCAGCCTTGTTTTGGATGTATGTATAGTTGCTAGTAATCTATTAGCTGAGCAAAGGGTTGAGAGATTTTTGTAGGGGGTGATAAGATTAGTTAGTATTGGAGTATTACTAGGATGATAAAGGATTTTGTGTGTGATAATAAGTTATTGAAATATTAGTTGATTTTGGAGTTCTAGCCATCCAAGTAGTTTTAGATTATGACAATGGTGGGTTCTAAAGGGGAAGCTGGTGGCAAATCTGGCTATGTTTTTATAGGTGGCTGCCAGTTTGTTGAGGTTGCTTTTAGAAAGATTAGTATAAATGAGAGAGGCTTAGAGGAGTGTAGAGATGAGACGGGTGTGAGCAGTAGTAGTTTTAGTTGTAGGGGTAAGGTAGGGTTTAATTCTGTAAAGGGTGCCTAGCTTTCTGTTAACTGATTTTATGGTAGTATTGATTTGTATATCAAAGGTAAGGTTATAGTCTATTGTTACACCTACGAGTTTGGTGTTTGGTTCAGGAGATAGAACAGTACTATTATTAGATGTCACTGTGAGCTCAATTTGTGAGGAATTTATTGTAGGATTGAAGAGCAATAGTTTAGTTTGTTTGGCGTTCAGGAGAAGGCAACGCTGTAGAAACCAGTTTTCACCTTTATTGAATACATTCTGGGTAAGGGATTGGAGTTCTGGTAAGGAAGTAGCAGAGAAAATTAATGTTGAATCATCCGCATATTGTATGCAGGGTGCTTGAGGAATTGTTAGATTTAGATCATTAATAAAAATGGAGAATAGGAGAGGGCCAAAATAGAACCCTGAGGAACACCAATGGTAACAGGAAGGTGTGTGAAAAGTTCATTGTCTCAGAACACAGCTTGTTGTCTGTTTTCTAGGTAGGACTTAAACCATTGTAGTGCCTGTGTATCAAGTGTGAGAGAGATTTAAGTATATCCAAAAGAAGCTGATGGTTAACCATATCGAAGGCTTTTGAGAGGTCAATAAAGAGTGCAAAAGATAGGGTCAGAAAAGGATAGGAGGGCAGAAGTTGTGCTGTGGAATGGTCTAAAGCCACGCTGACAGCTGGCAAGTAAGTTATTGTGGAGAAGGTGGACAAGTAGCTGTTGGTGGATGCATTTTTCCATTATTTTTGCTAGTGGAGAGAGTAGGGCTATTGGGTGAAAGTTTGAGAGTTCAGTAGAGTCACCACCCTTATGAATGGGAATGATATGGGAGATTTTCCAGATGGATGGGATTGTTCCCTCAGTAATTGTTCTGTTTATGAGTATGGAAATGGGATAGGCTATGACTTTTACTGATTTCTGTAGATATTCAGCCGGTACGAGGTCTGCTAAAGGAGTGCATGGTTTAAGTTGTTGGAGGAGGCTGCAAATGAGGGATGTAGGTACGGGGTGTAGAGGAAATGAGGGAGATAAGTTAGTTATAGTGGGTGACAGACTTGTGGTAACAGGGGTAAAGAATTGGCTAGTGATTGGATGGTGTCAGTAAAGAAGTTATTGAAGGCATTGGCAATAATCTTAGGATTGTCATGGGTGGAACCTGATGGGATTGGAGTTTTGGAGTGACCTGGGTGTAAGAGCCTGTTTATACCTGACCAGAACTTTTATGGTTTGTGCTGGTGGGTTTGCTGGTGTCAAAAGTAAAAGTTTTTTTGTCAAGAAGTACAGATGTTTTGGTAGCATTCCTCAACTATTTAAATTTTAGGTGGTCTGCTGGATTTCTAATAGTTCTCCATTTGGCCCAGATCTTATTTCTTAATGTGATTTTTTGTCTAGTTTCATTTGTAAGCCATGGAGCAGTTTTTGTGCTGTTTCTGATGGAGCGAATAGGGGCATGATAGTCTAGGATTTGTAGGAATTTGGTGTTGAAGTATAACACTGCTTCCTCTAGTTGTAGGTATTTTAGAGGTGACCAGTCACATGCCTTAAGTTTGGTTTGGAAGTTTTCAAGATTAAAATTTTTATTAAATTGAGTAGTTCTAAACAAGCTAGAGATAGGAATGGCGATCTTTTGTCTACATACAAAGGTTAGAGAGTGGTCACTAATGTCATCAGGAAGGATGCCTGCTTTATAAGAGAAGGTATGATTATTAACAAGGATCCAATCTAAGGTGCTTTCTTTGTTATTAGGTTTATGGATTCTAGTTGGGGAGGTAATTATTTGGGAAAAGCCATGTAAGTTTATATGGGTTGTTGGGTTAGGTGAACTACAGGTATTCCAGTCAATATTAAAGTTGTCCAGTACTATAGTTTCTTGAGTTAAGTAAGTAGAGAGCCAGCTAAGGATATTTTCAAGGATATTGATGTTATTTCCAGGGGGAAGATAGGAGCATATTAAATAAATGGATTTAAATGTATTGATTTGAAGCTTTGCTGTAAGGATTTCAGCATTACTACAAGTAGAAAGCTAAATATCAAGAGTAGTGACTTGTAGCCCAGATTTGTAAAGGATGGCTACACCCCCACCCTTTTTGGCTTTGCAGTCTATTCTCAGAATATTGTATCCAAGTGGGGTAATTTTCTTATCCTGGGTTGTTGGTTTTAGCCATGTTTCAGTAAGGCATAGGATGTCAAAGGAATGCACATCTAGGAGTGCATGAAGGCGGGTGACTTTGTTATTTATGCTATGAATGTTGAGATGTGCTATTAGGAGAGAGTTAGAAGGTTTTGCTTGCGTGCAAGAGGTGGAGAGAATGAAGGTGAGGGGGTTAGTGGTAACTATGTTGTTGGGACCAGGATTGGGGTGAATGTCACCATCTAATAGGGGGTGTAGTTGAGGTCTGATTGTGATCTTTAAAGTTTTGGAGAAGATGTAAGGAGATTTTCTGGATTGAAGGTAAGTAATATGGGCTAGTCTTTGGTACTTAGGAAGTACATAGGAGGGTGTTGATGTTATGTTTATATGGTTAAAGGAGGATGCCTGAGTTATTAGTAAAGTATGCTGGGAGGGGTTTTCAAGTTCAGAGATACAGAGATGTTCATAGGCTGTTAGTATACTGGATATAGGTAGAAAAGGAAGAATAGTGAAAAGGAGTAATAGTCTTTTTTGTCTAGACATAGGAATAATGGCCATTGTAAGGTGAAAGATAAAGATAAAGTGGAAATGGTGAGGAGTGGTGAATTAAGTGTAAAGAAAAAGGTTTGGGTTGAGAGAAGGTAGGAGGTGTACCCTATCAAGTGTATGAGTAAGTTACTGAGGGGAAGTAAGTGTTTGTGTGATTAGTATGCAATAGGGTAATGGGAAGAGGTTGGGGATTGGGTGTCAAGGGAAGGGGTGTGGTTTTTAGAGGTATAAGTTTAGGTGCAGTGGGGGTAGTTGGGATTTGTGAATAGGGAAGGGGAGCGGAGTGAGCCCGCAGAGCGAACGGAGCGGTTAGACCCAAAAAGTGAAAGGCTAGAGAGAAAAACAATCTGTAAGTTAAGGAAACAGCAGCTGAGGTGTAAGGTAGAACAGAACAAGCATGCCTTATAGCATAAAATGCTAAGGCATCCTGGGGCAGTAGAAAAAGTGGGGAAGAAACAGCAGGGAATCAGAAAAAGTGAAAAGGGGCTATTTCTGATGGAAAATCTCAGGGAGAGAAGTAAAGTGAGTACAGGCTTATTCCTGGGTGTCTAGTGCCACCTAGTGGCGACAGTAGAAATGGCTACCAGTCAGGATCCTGCAATGTGGTAACCTGCTGCATCCGTTGGATGGATAAAGTATTATCTGTTGGGGCGAGGGACAGAGGCGAGCTGCAGTCAGCTGCTAGCACACTGGAGGCAAGAAGCCACACTTGCAGGGTAAATAAGCAGAAAAAATATAGTTATACACTTAGGTAATAAGGCAACATACACTGAGAATTCACTTGTGTAAGGGGTAAATGCACTGTAGGGCGCGTTGAGCTGAATGGATTATTCACACAGTTATAGGAGGAGAGTTTCCTTTCTGTTGGATGTGGTTTTGAGGTTCCGTTACTTTACCTTAACACAGAGAGAGTATCCGGGGATAGAGCAGCTATAAAATAAAGAGACAGGACAATTCTGAGTAAGGCAGGTGTAGAGAAGCGCAGAAAGGAGACAAATAGAAGAAAATAATTAAGCTGGATGCTAGGACAGAAGATAATAGTTAGTCAACAACAGAAGGAAGCAGGGGGAAAAATTAGTGAGACATATAACAATGAAATGACAAGACAAAGTGTAGAGGATACTGCTGTTAAAAATCATTTGTTAGAATTGTTTAAGCTAACACCTGAAAAGTATAGGAAAAAGTTTTGTGAGCATAGACACAAGGCAGATGAAAGTGTGTGTGAATATGTTGTTGAACGGAGCACTTATTTCCATAGGTGGGTGAGTGGATGTCAGGTCACCACTTTTGAAGGGCTGGCAGACTTTTTGGTGAGGGAACAAGCCCTTAGCACTTTGCCTGAGGACATGAAGATCTGGTTAGCTGATAGCCAATGTGCCACTTCAGCTGAGTTTGGGAAGAAGGGAGACCTATACCTGGCAAGCAGGGCAGCCCTGCAAAGGAAAGGGACCTCAGTACTGTTCATGGGTCTAAAGGAACCCATGGTGGGCAGCACAGACTGCCCAACAGAATCTGCCAATAGCAGGGGAAGCCACTAGTCCAGGTACACATCCAGGAGCTAGAGTTAAATGTTTTGAATGCAACCAGTGGGGCCATGTGGCATACAGGTGTCCACGGAGGCAAGGTGGGGAACAAAAGGTGAGGGAGCCAGTAAGTGGGCAAGACAAAATGCCAATAGTAGGTTGTCTTGAGACAACAAGGGTACCAAACTACCATCCTGCAGATGTCCTGATAGGGAAGGATTTGGATGAGGCAGTACCATGTGTTTGTGCAGTTACACTCAGTCAGGCTTGGAGACAAGCAGGTAAGTCTGGTAGCCTAGGGGAGACCCAGACTGCATACTTGCAGCCAGGACTGGTGAGGTGGTTATTTCAGGGAGGGAGATACCCTGTAGCAGTGAGACTGAAGGTGAGCCACAGCTGCTTGTGGGTACTGATGGTCCCTTGGACAGAGTGACTGCAAAGGTAAAGGTGAGTAGTAGTACCCAGGCTGACAGTGAGGCACCACTGTCAGATGATACCAGACTTCCTGCAGAAGGGGAGCTGGGAAAGGGTACAAGGAGAGAGTTGAGACAGACTCAGCTCTCAGACCCTACATTGCAAAGCCTGAGACAGATAGCTAGGGAGGCACCTGATTCTCAAGGAAAGGGGGAATCTGTATACTGGGACAAAGGGTTACTATACAGAGAGTGGACCCCTGAGGGAGGGCTAGAAGGTGAGATAGTACAGCAGTTGGCAGTGCCTAGAGCCTACCATCTGGCACTTCTAGCCATAGCCCATGATATTCCATTTGCAGGTCATATGGGCATAAAACATACAAAGAGGCATATTATGCAGAACTTCTATTTGTCCTGTAATTTCCAGGGATGTAACAGGATACTGCAGGACCTGTGAGCAGTGTCAAAAGGTAGGCAAGGCAGGAGACAAGGTGAGAGCTCCTTTGATGCCTTTGGGTGTGATTGAGGACGCATTTCAGAGGGTAGCTATGGATATTGTGGGTCTGCTGAGTACCCCAAGTTCCCCAGGGAAAATGTATACCCTAGTGGTAGTCAATTATGCTACACGATACCCTGAGGCACTGGTTCTGTCCTCCATTGAGGCAGAGAAGGTTGCAACTGCATTGTTAGAGATTTTCAGCAGGGTAGGTTTCCTAAAAGAAATACTGACTGACAGAGGTGCCAATTTCATGTCAGACCTGCTGGCTTGTCTGTGGAAGTCCTGTAGGGTGAAGCACATGAAGACCATCCTCTACCATCCCCAGACTAATGGTCTTGTTGAGAGGTTAAACTCTATAATCAAGTCCATGCTATGGGTATTTGCAGATCAGTTTAAGAGGGAGTGGGACAGATATTTGCCCCATCTCTTGTTTGTTTACAGAGAGGTTCCCCAGGAATAGACAGGTTTTTCACCCTTTGAGTTGCTGTATGGGCATATGGTGAGGGGACCTCTAGATTTAATTTGAGATGAGTGGGAAGGTGAGTGTGAGTCTCACCAGGAGTCTGTTGTGGCAGATGTCCTAAACCTCAGGACAAGGCTGAGGGAACTCATGGGCTTGCCCCAGGAGAACCTTCCAGAAGCCCAACAACAGAAAAAGGTGTGGCATGACAGGAATGCTTGAGCTAGAGAGTATGCTTTGGGGCAGCAGGTAATGGTTCTCATTCCTGTCAGACACAACATGCTGCAAGCAGCTTGGGAGGGACCCTAAAAGGTGGTAATAAAGGTAAGTGATGTTAACTACATGGTGGAACTGCTAGACAGAAGGCAGGGGCACAAATTGTACCATGTTAACATTATGAAACATTACCATGATTAGGAGGCCCTTGTATGGAGCATTTGCAGTGGATTTCAGGAGGAGTCTGAGGGAGATCTGGGTACTGATCTCCTTAGTGAGGCTCGGGCTGACACCTCAGTGGCAGGGCTAATGAACCAGCAGCTATCTCCTACCCAAGTTTGAGAAATCCAAGCAGTGTTCAGGAATTTGGGGACATGTTCAATGGAAAACCAGGGTGCACCCACCTGGGAAGCACAAGGTGGATACAGGACCCAAAGGGCCTATTAGGCAGGCCCTTATAGAGTGCCTGAGAGAGTCAAACAGACTCTGAGGGAGGAGGTACAGGAGATGTTGAACTAGGGGTGATTCAAGAGTCCAACAGTCCCTGGGCCTCCATAGTGGTGCTGCTGCCAAAGAAGGATGGCAGCACCAGGTTATGTGTAGACTACAGGAAATTAAATAGTCACACAGAGTCAGATGGTTACTCCATGCCTAGGACAGATGAGGCCCTATAGCAGCTGGGTGGGGCTAAGTATCTTACCACCACTGATCTTACCAAGGGTTACTGGCAGGTGCTCTTAACTCCCTGTGCCAGAGAGAAGTCAGCCTTTGTGACTCATTTTGGCGTGTATGAGTTCACAAAGATGCCCTTTGGGATGAGGAATGCCCCAGAAACTTTCCAGAGGCTGGTAGATCATATCCTAACAGGTGCAGGGGGTTTGCCCTTGCTTTCTTAAATGATATTGCCATTTAACAGCCATTCCTGGCCAGACCACCTTCAGCATGTCAGGGAGATGCAGGGCAGATTACAAAGGGCATGGTAGACCATTAAGCCAAGCAAATGTCAGGTGGGTATGGCAGAGGTCTCCTACTGAAGACATAGAGTGGGGAGTGGTAAGATAAGGCCAGAGCCTGCCAAAGTTGAAGCCATTCAGGCATGGTCTGTACCTGTTACTAAAAAGCAGGTGAGTGCATTTTTAGGGACAGCAGGGTCGTACAGCACGTTTGTCCCCAGTTATAGTACCATAGCTGCTCCCCTCACAGACCTCACAAAGAAGAACAGGCCAGATAAGGTAGTGTTGACCCCAGCATGTGAGCAGGCATTCCAGGAGCTTAAAGAAACTTTGGGAGGACTGCCTGTGTTAGCCAGTCCAGATTACAGCAAATCATTTGTTGTGCAGGCAGATGCTTCGAACCATGGGGTGGGGGCTGTACTTAGCCAGATTTCTTCAGAGGGGAAAGAGCACCCAGTGGTTTATCTCAGTTGTAGGCTCCAACCCAGGGAAGAATGCTGTGCAGGTGCAGAAAAGAAATGTCTAGCCATAGTGTGGGCACTGCAGAAACTTCAGCCTTATCTGTATGGAAGGAAAATCACTGCAGATCACAACCCCTAACATGGTTAAACAGAGCCAGACAGCAAAATGCCAAGTTGCTAAAATGGAACATGGGGTTGCAAGCATATATGTCCATGCAGCATCGCAGTGGGATTAGCAATGCCAATGCAGATGGGATCTCAAGACAGGGAATGGGGTAAGATACACTCAGATAGACCTAACTCTCTCAAGCAGAGTTTCTTAAGGGTCACTTGAAAAACTAGCTTGGGTTCTCCAGGGGGGAAAGATATGTGAAGATTGTGTGAAGATAGATGAAGGCTGCCAGCCTAGCCAGATAGAATTTTGTAAATAATTCTGTCATCTGTAAATATTAATGTAAACCACAGGCTTGTTGTCTTAAATGATAAAAATAGTGTTACATATGGAAATGGAAAAAAATGTAACAGCAGTGCACTCTACTGACCAAGTAAAGCATGCTGTGACCCTTTGATGTAAACATGGCTCCGGCCAGTCTAGATGAAGGAATTCTTGCTATTGTTTTAAGGCCAGAGTTAATGGCTGGAATTTGTATGCATAAATGTCCTTTATTGCTCTGGTTTCTGCCTAGAGGTGAAGAATGTAAATGTAGTTTCTGTTAGCCTGGGAACCCAGAGGAGTGTGAAGAACGATGTAATGTGAACCAGGAATGTGATTTTTAAAACAGAGAGAATCAGAGAGCATTAAGCATTTTTGTCTTGACCATCCAACTCACCAGCGCTGTCTTACTGTATTTGTAAGTTGATCTTAGACTTGTATTTTCTCTTAGAAATAGCTAGAAACTAGAAAGAATAAACTGTGTTTTTCTGTGATGTCAGAATTGTACTACTGAATTATTTTAACTATTTTTCTGTGATCTCTGAACTCTTGACTAGCACTGTGTAGTAAAAAGTATTGTCTTGTGTTTTGACTATTTATTAAATATTTTTTTAAACCCTTTCAACTGTAGCTGTTTTTGTAGAGATAATTTAAACTCTTTAGAGTACTTGCATGCCTTTGGTAAAAATTGTACAAAGCCACTTTAATAGCTTTAGCCCTGGGCTATACTACCAATTGGATAATAATATTGCACATTAATAATTGGACACCCTTTTAAGGGCCTTTGAGTAGCTGATTAATATTAGTGGGTGGTGGCAGCTGTTACTACCATATAGTCTTGGAAAAAGTGGCACACCTGGAGAACCTGTACCAGCCTTCCCCAGGAGTGTCTGTGTGGTTGTATAAACTCTTCTCAAAGTATCTGTGTGTGCATGTGTCAGCTACTTGGGCAGGGACACGAAGCACTGGTTGGACAGAGAGGGTGCTGGAGGTTTTAGCTTGCCCCATAGGCTGAGATCTGGACCCTATAACTGTGCCAGTGGGGAGTCTTATTAGGTACCTGGAGAGCAAGGGAGCGACCAGCCCCAGACTAACTGTGACCTCTGTGTGCTCTTAAGGGAAATTGCACTTTACTGTGTGTATTTGTTATCCTTTCCTCCTATATGAGATGCCCCTCACTAGAGGCTCCTTGATTGCTGGGCCAGGGCATGGGCATCACAGTTAGCACTGAGTGTATGAGACACACCTGCTGCTTAGCTGACTCTGTGGCAGCAGGAGTAAATGCACCGAGAAATTTCTTTTTCAGCCCAGAAGATACTGGGTTTGAACCCATGTGTATGTAATACTTTTAAATACACAGTGATAATGCAATGACATTCATTCTTTTTAGTACGTGTGCTGCTATGTGATGGCATAGCACAGCAGGATTAAGTGGCATTGCGTGTAGGTAACCGTAGTATTGTACAGCCGCTCACCACCGTTTGGTGTTGGTGTGAGATACCAAACTCTGCAGAAAAATACAGGTCAAAAAGTTAAGGGATCCATTGCTTTTTCTGCTTGTTATATGTGTTGTGTGTGATTCTATGTTTTGAGCAGATTATAGATGTTAAAGTGGGGCAGATAGAAAAGTGGTGAAATGGGAAGCAAGCATTGGGAAGAATAAAGGGAAAGCAATGCAGGAATGGGCATGAGGGAGGTAAGAAAGAATCATAGCTATCCATTTCTTCAGCAGTTAAAACTGATAATATATGCAAAATATTAGCTGAATTTGGACTGTCACCTGCAGAGAGAGGGCTGACAGCAAAATAATCATGTTATATAGCCAGTTGGATAGAACCAAGTGTGTTAAGAAGACATGTGTGCAAAATGGATAGGTGTGTATGAGATGAATTTTTTTTTGTGGGACAGGTGCCCAATTACTTTTTAAAATTCAGTAAGAGAGGAATGCTGGGTAAGGGATGTAGGTATATATGGGTCAGGTAAGTTGGGTAGGTGAGGAAGCGAATGCAAACAATCAAAACAAACAAGACAGGAGACAAGGTTGGCAAAGGACATACAAGGTTGTGGAACTCTATGATAGTGGTGAGAGAGGGGATAACACAAGCTCATGCCTGTCAAACTTGGAGACAGTGAAAATTGAGTCCTCACCCACTGGACTATCATCACAGTCCCCGTACTCCACTGGTGGCTGGAGTGCATGATGCCTTCTCCTCCACTGGACCATGAGGGAGAGCATCCTCCCCATCCACCCTATGTGTACACCAATGCTTCTGTGCACAACCCTACATACCAACCCTGGGATTTCCTAGAGGGGGGGTGAAATCTCCACCTCTGCCTCTGCTCCTGAAGGATATCACTTTACCAGCTGCTGGGGCAGTACTACCTGAGGGCACAGGTAGTGCAGGGGAAGCAGAGGCAGTGCTGCTAGGTTTGCTCATAGATGTGCTTGTCATCTGTGCTGGAGTGAGTGGAGTGGGGGCAGGCTGATCCACTGGGACTGGCCTACCTTGCTGTGCTGTGGAGCATTTAATGATATGATCCCAACCATGTCTGCAAGATGTTAAGTGGAGAGCAGCAGCCCCAAGCAGAGAGTAAATAAATACTCGAAACTGGATGGTAAATCTTACACTTGGCCATATTTTGAGGGGTGTCTGGTCATGTAGCTTGGAAATATGTATTGAAAATTGGAAGGTAACTGTTAAGTGAGTTTAGTTTGCAGGCATGCACTGAGGGCATAAATGCCATGACCTGCCACATTTGTTTTTGGCTTTATACACTGCTAAAATTGATTTTTAAAGTGTGGGATTTAAACCTAGGCATAAGGAGCAAAACATTTTTTTTCTACACTGTTGAACTTCCATCTTTGCCACAGAAGAAGTGCTGCTCAGACATAGTCAGGAATCCCTCATAAATACAGGTAACAGTTTGAGATGTTACACCTGTATGTGTGTGACCTGACAAGGCTCATGTATATAGATCCAGTTGTGTATGTGTGCTATGAATTGTGAAGGCCATGCAAGTCAAGATCGCAGAATTACACTTACAGAAATATAGTAGACAGTACATCCTCAGCCATACATCTGAAAATACAATAAGGGTGTCTTATCCCTCATACATAATATCATATCAGCTCCACTATCTAAAATGTCATAAGTGACAGTGAACATAATGGGAAGTGAAACAACAGTAAAAATATATGGAATATCTTGTATTAAAACACTGGACTATGTGTATGACAGTCCTACACTTACACCTGTCGTCAAAAGAATGTTTAAATAACACTTGTCTATTTTTCAGTTCATTGCCATAAACTGCACTGTAACAGCAGTAGAAATAAGTTGCACAACTTGTACTACAACCCAGGGCCATCTGTACTCCGGCCATACTCTTACACCTGTTGTCACAGGACTTGTTACATGGCATTTCTATAATTTCCTACCCATGTGGTGCCAAACAGAATTAATTAAATGCATCTGTTTTCATTTATTGGCTATATGAGTCCTGTCTCCAAGTGTTGGGGAAACTTGCTAACTGCTGCACAATGCTGCTAAGCAAAGTTGTGCAATGGAAAGAAAATTGCAACATTGTATTGTTTTTGACCTTAGCACTTTTACAGATACACGCTGTCTGCATGTGTTCTGCAGACTTTCTGTCTGCTTCGTGGGTGGGCCACTAGTCCTGCTTTGTGCATTGCTAAGCTTTGTGCAAACGTGATAAGCACAGCCAAACCTGACATTCATTTTCTCCATTTCCCTTGTTTGCACCAAACCATGTACCATGCAAAAAATAGCCAATAAATAAATACATAAATAAAGGATACTGTGGAGAAGCAATCTAAAACACTACAAAATGTTAGTACACATAAAATATTTGTACATGGATCTAGATTTTAACTCTTACTCCAATGAACATTCAGAATACAGTAAGGGTGCCTTATCCCTCTTTGCCAGACACCTTTGCAGTAGGGAACTGAAATCATTCTTTACAAAACCAACTGCAACATAATCTATAGTACTATGAAACCATGTAACAATTATTTGTACAAGTAATCATTTTAGATGTAGCGCACTGAGTGATCACACAACCATTTATCAGTACTGCTTGCAAATATGCAGCTCTGATTTACCTCTGAGTGTTGCTCATTCTTGTCTTATCTGACCAGTAATCTCAGACATGCAGTCTATAAGCCATTCTATATCATTTTGCTTAAAATGTGTGAGGCTACTAAATGGCAATAATACAATATGCAGTTGCCAAAAAATGAAGGGGAGGTTGGATGTTAATGGACAGAATCTGTGAATTGTGTGCCGCGTGCATATATTTCCAACCTTGACAAAACTACTTCTAACACTTTGCAAGTCTAACCTGACAGACCCACTATTTGTAGGGTGATCTGCATTATTGTTATGTTTTCCTTCTCCCTACCACTAATCACCCACAGTTGCAACACATTAAAAACAAACACTGTTGGAGTGCCTGCACTGTTTATGTCTGATACATGGAGCCAAGTATTTGGGATTCAGCAATTCTAATGAGTTTACACCTGATTTGCCTCTTAACTATGCTGACAGCCATGAATCTACACCAACAAAAGGAAACCATGTAGCCAGGGAACCTGAAGGTGAGGAGACATGTTTATTTGAAGAACACAGAAAAGAGGCTATTACTTAGGGATATATCTGCACAGAAGATTATTGAACTTGCGAAGGTATGCTTGCATTTTTCAGCTATATACTGCATATGCTGAAATGTCATTAAAAATAATCTGTTCAATATTAATATTTATATTTTGATTAGCAAATGCTACACTTTTATCTGTATGAATTAGTTAGAAGTGTATTGATGTCATGGGCATGTTTGTCAGGGCATTTCACTGGTATACATGATTGGCAATACCTTAAAATGGAAAGTTCTGTGTTAAATCTGTAGACATGTTTCAGGGACATTTTATTTGATAGTACTTTTAGCATTCCAATGATGGCTTGTTAGCAAAATGTGTAATTTGCCTGTCCTTTTGGGGATGGGGAAGCAAAGCAGCATTTATTTTATGGCACAAATAAGGATATGTTGCTATTGTTACTCTATTTTTTTTACACCCAGCTTGTTGTTCATATTTCAAACCTCTAGACTGTTCTATGTTTCTCCAGTGTGTAATACTATAATACTACCTTTTCTGTTTTGTCTGGGAACCATTATGTGATACCTATGTGTGTTATCCTTCTGTTGTCTTTAGGCACCTTGGACTATAGCATCCAGGTGTCTCAATCCCCACAAACCACTCTTCGGTGACCCTGAGAATCAGGTCATTGTGGAAGCCTTTAGACAACATGATGCCTTTCTGTTTGAGAGGGATGAGAATATATGTAAGGCAGAATGCAAATTTGCAGCAGATAGTTGCAGATGCCAATGCAGTAGGAGACCACAGCAAGACATATAATCAATTGGGCCATAGGGTCACTGACATGATCTCATCCTCACAGAGCAGAGCAGTTGCTGTGGCCTGTGATTGGATGGGTACCAGGGGGAACTGTTACAGGGCCACCACTAACAGCAAATGAAGAATTCCTGTCCACAGTCAGGGATCCAGACAGCTCCCAGGAAAGTGCAGAACAGCATGCCCTTGACACTGGTATTACTATTTCAGGGACAGCAAATATGTCCCAAGAGGAGCTTCCAGGTAGGCTATTGTAACTCAATTGTTAAATACTGTTGTGTAGTAAAATATTTACATCAATATATTAGCTCTGTTTAACAAGAAATTGGTTGGGGAGATTTAAGATTGCTACAGTTAACAACACATTCTGATTGATTACACATGGGGCATAGATTGGGCTTGTCATCCAAGTTCTTGTTGAAGGTAGAGTTAATGGACATATAAAGGGCATAAAGTTGTACCCCTTGTGTTACTGTTAATTGTGATGATGTTGTCCTTACCTTTTACTTAACTTCTTCCAGGACCATCCAGCATAGGAAGTATACCATCATCTGACATGGTAATCCAAACAATTTTATGTCAGAACTGATGAGCAGTTTGAGAAATATTTTAGCGTGTGATGATGTCAAGACTGCTGTGTGTATTGCTGTACTGTTTGTAGTAGTGACATCACTGCTAGTTTGTTAGCATATATTGGACTATATCAGTGTAGGTATTAATTTGCTTATTATCACAGGTGATCCTGACAGGTTCATATTACGTTCTCGAACTTTCAATAGTCTAAACGCTGTATGGTCAAACCCATATGTTCAAACTTTCAAAAATTCGAAAACGTCAAAAAAAAAAAATGAAAAAAAAAACTACCTGATGGTTGTAAGCAAGGGGGGCAGGCCCCCCTGCACTCCCCACATGGGAGTCTGCACCCCCCATACCCCCAGTTCTTTAAATATACCAACTTCGAGATCACACTACAGTGCAGTAAAGGGAAATCTTCCGTTTTTGCACTGAACAGAAATCCCCATTGAAATGTTCAAACTTCTGAAAATTTGAACATATGGGTTTGACAATATGGTGTTCAAATGTGTTATGGTTCGACAATGTAATATGTATCCGATCTTGACAGCGGGAGTGCGGGACCTCTACCACCTTGTATCAGAGTATCAGCAGACTGTGATGATGATGATGGTGGCCAAATAGATGCACAGTTTGGGAGGGGGTGCAATGATTGAATCTGACACTAAGGTTGACATACAGCCATACCCTGAAATTCCATCAAACACATCCAGTAGGGCTAGTCCTTCCCTTTCCAGTGAGCTTTCATATATTAGACAGGTGGAGTATGAAACAATCAATGAAGTGTGGTTACTGCAGCTTTAGTGCCTGTTGACTCTGGCCGTAGTCAAAGTGTGAGTGAGATGCCATGTAGGAAGGTTGTTAGAGGTGCTTGGAGGGATTCTGCTGTACATACTCCCCCTGATCCAGATGTCTCTTCCTGTGCTGGTCAGTGTATGTTTAGGGCCATCATGGAGGCACAGACACATTTCCATAGGTCATCCTGAGAAATGTTTAGGGTTATAGTTGTGGCACAGACTGACATGCATAACTGCCTCCGCCATGTTGCTGATTCAATGGATCGGATGAATGGCTTTTTGGAATGGTCAGTTTCTGTGATGGAACATCTGATGGGAGGGAGGCAGCATCCTTGTAAGCATAGGTCAGCCACACCATCTGCTGTTAACCAATGTGGCCATGCTTGATCATGCTCCCATAGTGGTAGTAGTTCCACTGCTCCATCAGTGGTTGAGTTGTCCACACCCAGATGTGGCAGACCATGGGATTGTGGTCCTGGGCATCTTCATGAGGGGAGCTCATCCAGCAGATATCAAACACATTCAGGTAGCAGCAGTGCATCTGACCATGGGTGTGGACATGCAAGTGCAACTCCTGGCAGAGGCAGTTCTCATGGTCAGGTACAACAATGATGAACTGTCACCTCTACCATGCATGGCTCACACCTGTCCAACATACCAAGATGTAGAGCTAGCATAAAGCTGTATTCATGCAGCCATTAACACAACAGTTTCACTTGGAGGACCCATACAGACACACAAACAATAGTTACATGATTCAGCCATGAAGCTTAAAACTCCTTTTGTCTCACTGGTCATTTGTTACTTTATTTGAATGTCTGCCTGCCTCTCTTTCTTAATCACATGCACTCACCAACCTTTTACATCAGCCCACAACACCCTGTGTGAGTAATGACAACTGTGCCATATCCCTGTTTTCTATCTTTTGGATTCAGGGGTACATAAGCTTTGTGTCTGATGCTCAGGGTGCATACAGTAGCTGACTTAGTGCTTAGTATATCTGCATTTGTGATGTTGAATTGGTAATTGTAGCTTTGGCTTATATTGATCTTAGAAAGTTAGACAGTTAATAACCTCAAACATTTTTTCCATCATTATCGTCAATGATCGTGTGAGGGTTGTGAAGTCTGAAACTGAAATATGTATCATCACTTTTTAACTTCTTTAATGATTTTCCACTGCAAACATATGATGCTAATCTGAGGGTATGCAGTGACCATCATTGCTGTTGAGAAGTATGACTGTGTGAATCTTTGATGCCTGAGGCCTACTACTTAATAATGGACACATATAAGTCAAATAAGTCTCTGCTGTCACATGTTAAGGTAATTTCTGTACAAATCACACACATTTTATTTGCTTACACTACCAAGTAACAACATGTAAGGATATAGCAGTCATTCATATTATAATGCAATACACACCAGGTTCAATACTTATCTTGTAAATCCAGCAGTTGCAGCAGTTCTAATTCAGGGTTGACTCTCTCTGATGCAAGCAGTACACAACCATTACATGGGTAGGTAAAGGTTGTGAGCTTGGACTGGCATCAATGTTATTATATGTATGTACATAGGAGGAAGGTTTTAGGTCCTTAGGTGGTGATTGAGTGTGCTATGCATTGTCTCGTAACCAATGCGAGGGCATATTAAGTGTGCCTATGTCTGCCTACACCCACAGCAGCTGCTGGTTCCTCCTTCTGCTCCTCACCTGCGTGTGACTGTGGTAACCTTGCCATTCATGATTGAATGTCTGCCTCTTCCCCTTGTTAATCCTGTTTAAGCTATTTTCTCAGGATGATGTTGCATAGCATGGCACATACTGTGAATATTTCAGTACAGGTACATGGATTATACTGCAAGGCACCCCCAGATGTATCTAGGAACTAGAACCACAACTTCAGCAGTCCAAGCACATGCTCTATGATATTTCTGATTTGAGCATGTGCATCATTATGGCAGTCTTCAGCAAATGTGTGTGCATTTCTGATAGGTGTCATCAGCCATGGTTCCAGTGCATAACCTGCATCCCTCAGTAAATGACCCTCTGGGATATCCCCCTAGTAAACACCTGATATAGTTGGGAGGTGTGCTAGATATGTTAGTTGTGATAACTGTCTGGGTTGCCAGCACACACATTCAAGATGATCCCCTTAGAATTACACATGACCTGGCAGTTAATAGAGCTGAAGCCCTTTCTATTAATGTAGAGCCTTCCCTGTTTCCTGGATGGTGCCTTAATTTCTACATGCGTGCAATCCATGGCACCGAGTACTTCAGGGTAGTGTGCTACAGAGTAGAACTCCTGCATATTTCTGGCCGTATCCATAGGAGTATGGGGAAAACATATGTGGTTGATGCCTGTGACACCCCAAACATGCCCCCTATTGGTCTCTGAAAGGTACCTGTAGCTGTAGATTGTGATAAGTTAGCCTGGGTCTGAAAATTACTCCCCTTCTTGGCCTTGGTTTATTAGCAGCAGCAGCATAGACTTCAACCTGTTGCACAGACACATGAATTAAGGCAACAGCAGCCCCTAACATTGTCTCTCTGTAGACTCCATTCCATGGCTGTATTCCAATAGGTTTTGGAATTCACAAAGAAAACTAGCACTGAGCCTACACACCTGCTTTACAGCTTGTTGAATAGCTCCTCCATCTTGGATTGGTTGGTTAGAATACAATTCAGCTGCTTATGCTGTAATTTGCATGCCACAATGTTTACTTTGTTTGCATAGCTCTGCATGGCTCTACACACAGTGTAGAGTAGAGCCACTTATTGAATCCAAAACAATGTGCTACCATGTGCGCATTGCAGTACAGTGCACACACAATGTAAATGGACTGTGCAGGCTTTATTGAATCTGGCTGAGGATATCTCACATTATGGAAATGAAAGGTTAATAGGTATGTGTACACATTGTATGCTTTGAATCACTGCACAGCACTGTTCTGATCCTGATAGAAACTTCTGGAGGAAAGCACATGATGAATTAGCAGTCACCATGTCTCTGAACTGCCATATTTGCATGTAGCCTTCATCAGTGAGACCAGTGTTGTGTTACAGACCAGCGCCATCTTATCACTGTAATGTTATAGTGATCTCTGAACTGCTCTGGCATAATTGCTCTTAGCAATCTTGCTACAATATAGTGTATTTTGCATGTTTTATTAATTAATCAATTTATTTATTTTATTTTGTTTTCTTTACCAGAAGAGTTAATCTAAGAAAGTAACAAAAGAAAACATAACAAACAAACAAAAATTTTGTTGCTGCAAATGCAAAGAAATATACACATTTTGCTAGACTGGTTCCAGTGCTGACCAGTAATCCAGTGGCTTTACGATACTGCTCTAGACAATGATTTTTACCCTTTCAATTGGTGAAAAAAATAGATTTAAATAAAGCTGTATGCCTTCTATTGTTAGAGCCTCTTTCCCCAACTTACCTCTTCAATATGCAAGTGGCCACATTGAGACATTTTGAGGTGCATACATGTGCCATGAAAACATGATGTGCTTCCTGCATCTCTTTCAATCTCTCTGTCTCTGCTGGAGTTATGTTCCTTCACCACAGATCCTGTTCTGGCCATCAGCTGTATCCTAATGAGATCTTGTTTTTTGATGGCTTTTAACTTTTGCTAATCATTAATTAACTTAGAGCCATGCTGTGCACAACAGGTAAACAACAGTGGCCAAACAGGAATAGATTTTAGTGCCATGTTTCTGAATCAAAGGGTATAAATACAACACAATTTATGCAATATTCATGAACATTATTAAAGGCTAATTGTTCATATGGTATTAATGCAAAAGTCTTACTGAAGTCCTTGCTATAACTCTTGGTTTTGAAGGATTATTTTGCAGTTATGGTGTAGTCAGTCCTATTTTTGACAACAAAAGAGGAACTATTTTTCACTTTCTTTTAAACATTTGAAAAAACACAGGGGTTTGAGTCTCTCTGTTTTGTTTTAATTTTGCTTTATCATTATATATTATTTAGTAAAGCTTTTATAGAGCTTACTGAGTTGATTTGGCATTCCACTATGGCTGTTTAATTGTTGAAAGAGACTGGTGTAAATCCATTACTTATGAAAAATTGTCATCAGTATGAATGTACATAACAGACTATGGACAAAAACATGTCTTGATTACGAGAAAGCAGATACATCCAAACCTGCTGTTTGTAGTAATACACTGACCTGCATTTTTCTGTTCTAGTAGCCCTGCAGTTTATAATATTCTGAGTACTTCTACTTGGGGTAGATGAATATTGATTGCACAAGGAGCAGATTACTTAGAAGTCCTTGACAATGTTTGATAATCAGCTGCTGAGTAAAGAAGGAAAGCATGTACTGCTCAAACAGTCAGTTCTGTGAGGACATAATCAAAGTTGTGTAGTCTGTGCTGTGAAAGGATGCATACTCCCTCCAAAAGAAGTGCACCTGTTGTGACATCCAATTAATGTCCCACTTTACTGCCACCAAATAATGTGGCGTTTCCTACTATGCTGTCACTGAATAATGTGATGCCCAGACCATATCCCACCAGACTGTCAACAATAATGTGACATCTCCGCTATCCTGGGTCAGTAACTAAGGAGCTTCAGTCTTCACTACTGACTCCAGTGTGAGACTGCCACTAAAATAAGAATAATATTCTACACTTTTCCCCTAAGAGCACAACAGCAACATACTCTATAACCTGGGACTGGACTGTATTATTCTGTCCACCCCAAATATATCTCCTTATTACACAACTAGGAACAATGTCTCCCAGTTTATGACCTCTGATACACTCACACGTAAATAAATTAAATGTCACACATCCATATACTTCTGGGAAAGCCTGATGCAGATTTCCAGCTGTGTCCCTTCTGCAAATTAATACGGTAATGCTGCCACCAATCAGAGTGTCTTCATGCCCTTTATTAAAACAAATAGTAGAAAATGACCTAAGCAGCCAGACATTCGGAGTGGCCCAGGACGTTATCAAGGCAAGTATAAGCACTCTCAAATCACTAAAGGAAACACCAATTGACCATCCACAATGTAAGTTAATAAAAATATTTAATAATGAGCAAAATTATTAAAAATATAAAATAGTAATTTCCAATAAACAAACAGAACTCAATCACCAGAAAAGTGAAATAAGTACTGAAGGATGGAAATCCAACATTTAGAAAAACTCAAACTGATCCAACTGATTAATTTTTCTATCTGACTAAAGAACACTGTCCCTGATCTAAACTAAATTACTACAATAGAACAAAGGCAGGTTTACATTTCTTGGAGAGTCCTTTTGGGTATCCACTGCACAGTGCATCTGTGAACAATTCACAACTATAACTGACAGCTATAACTGACAAATGACTTTTGTCTTCAGCAGGCTCTTTTATAGAATAGCCTAACTGTCACACCTGTTCCAGTTCTAATTTTCAATTTATATTTTGAAAATCAACCAACTGCTGTTTACTAAAGTTCCTGCCTGTCTTTTAACCTCTGACAGTAACACACAGCAACTGTCAACATTCTGGTGACATCTTCTGCAGATGAGCTGAATCTGAGACAGTTTGCCTTAGAATCTTTCTTCACAAACATGAACAGTTATAAATGTAAAAGGACACTGTTCAAGTCTTTAAAACATTCCGTACAAACATTATAAATCAACATGTAAGAACTTATTTACAATATCATGGCTAGTCATGCTGGCATGTAATACACAGGTTAATCTGAAATTATATACAAAACTTCAGCGAGACATGCAAGCACAAATAACAGTGTCTAATTTCTTCATACCTCTCTTTAAGCAAATTCAAGTACCTTTGTTGGCTGTATGGCATTTTTAAATGTAGCCCAATGGAGCCAGCATAGAAGAAATGGAAAATGAGGAAGTGGATACTGAGATGAATGGTGCCATATCTGTGTTTGATCCTAAATCAGCTTTCCAGGGATGGTATACCTTATTACAGTTAGTCTGAGGAAGAATCACATATTAGTCATAAAAGTTTAATGTTCTATAATGGCTGGTCATATTGGAGATGTAGGAGAAACAAACAAATGTAGGGAACATGTGGGCGAAACAGACAAATGTAGGTTTTGTAAAATGGAACTGGAAACAGTTCCACACCTTGTTGCTGGTTGTGCTATGCTAATGACAGAAGGACTGAAAAGCATAATAATGTAGCAAGACTGTTGCACTGGGATTGTACAAATGTTATAATATTGAAGTAGCTGAAAAACACTGGAAACATGAACCACAAAGATTCACAGAAAATGATGAAGCCTACGTCACATGGGATCACCCATTACCAACAGTTCAAAAGACAGATGCGAGAAAAACAGATACAGCGATCCATGAAAAAAACACAAAAGTAGCATTGATCATTGAAATCACTACACGCAGTGACTACAGTGTCTTGCATACAGAAAGACACGAAGTCATAAAATATTAGGATTTGCAGGCAGAAATGAAAGCAATGTGGAAGAAAGATACCCAGACAGTTCCAATAGTAGTAGGAGCAACTTGTCTTATAAAAAGGAATCTACAATCATATTTAGATGTGTTACCAATACATGTAACTCCATACAAATTGCAGAAGGAGTCATTACTGGGCACATTGTGGGTACTGTGAAGAGAACTTCTGGCTGACATCAAAGAATGAAACAATACTAATTTCATTAACTTTAATCATGCATTGACTTAGGAATGGGGTCCATTCCTGTCATGGTATCAGAAAACCAACAGATTTGGAGAAATTAAAAAAAAGAGATGATGCACCTACATGAGGACTGCCAGGCATACAGGAACTGCTGTAACAATAGAGATAGGGGCAGGAGCAGGACTACAAGTGTTGTTAGAAAGCAGCCAAGGACATCCAGACACATCTATGCCACCATCATGGAGAGATGTGCTCAATGGGATGACAGGTAGATGTGTAAAAGATGCTGTGAAAAAGGACACTTCATCAGCTGGTGCACTGTTACAGGCATAGGAGCCAGCTTGTGGAACACTACATTTTCTCCACACTCACGCATATTTAAAAAGAGTGCTACTCACAGAGGATAGGTTCATAGTCCAACACAGTGCATAAGAAGGGGATGCACACTACCTGTATATACTAACTACTAGTATAACCTTGCCTGCCAGAAGTATCATTTGGTTAATGGAGGACATGTTTCCCACATGATGAACTGTGTTTCATCTGTCTGTCATCCATGGCAGCACTGTCAACAGTGAAGACAGCAGATTTTCATTACCACTAAGAGTTGGACTGTGTTCAGTCCCATTTTCAAATGTGTCACAGGCATTGGAGAGTTTTCTGCTTGATGTCTATCTAGATGTCTGCCTTTTCCACCTGGGCCATCCATCATGTATTTCACCTGGATCTGCAATTGCATTATGCTTCTGGATCACCATTCAACATGAATGTGAAGGACCTGCTTACCCCCAATTATCTAATCACAAGGTACACAGCAGAGGTACATGATGGATTGTGAAAGCACTAGTCAGGTGAGGGCATATCCCTTCTATTGTGTGCCATTAATCTGCCAGTCATACTAGTAGAATGCCTTTATAGTGCTGAGTACATTTGTCATGGTACATACTCTCAGCATCATGCGGTCAGCTGCTTCCATTATGTCATCTGTGCCGTAATATTGTGGCTAGCTGTCAGCCTTTTAGCACTGGAATCAGCTACTATAGCCAACACAGTTTGGATGCATACTGCCAAGACTGGGACAGATTTTACATATTATTGTTCTATACTTATTAAAACTGTTAGACTAACGGGTGTTGAAATAGCATGTATTTTCCTGAAAGTTTTGGTGTGTGAACCTCATATGTCTTCCATTGGTTAGTGTCTGCAAGCCTCATGAATTTGCCAGTACATATACAGTATTACAGGGCACAGAACATATATTTATGGGACAAACTCATTCCCTCTCAGAATGAAAGAAGGAGTAATGGATTGTGCAGCTTCAAATTTGCATCAGTCCAGAAGTACAAACTTAAATGTGCATCTTAGTCCATGCATGATTTCTACCTATATAGGAGAAAGCCATTAATTATGTGGTTTGTGACAAATGTTCTATGCTGAAAAAAATCATTAAGGCATATGTAATGGATACAGTAATGCCATGAAGATGGATTAACAGGGATGAACATATATAAACCGTAATACTTCTGCAGTGGTGATATTATTCAGACTTGGTTATTACACTCAGTGTCACATTTATTCAACATTTAGCATAGATGTAATTAGATGTCACTATTTAGAGGGTATCTATTAATTATAAAAATCAAACGTCTATTAATTATAATTATTGATTACTTTAATGCCATGGCCACTACCATAAGGAAAACATTTAAAAAGGTATAAGTGCACACATATATTTTGGCAAAAAATCGTTAACTTTCATTGCTAGTAACGTCTGTGATTTCATGAAGAGCTATGTTCTAGTTCTCAACTAACATAAGCAGCGTGATGCAGTCTTAGCAACCCATCCATTGAAATGTATGCAATTTTCCAGGTTGATGATGCGTAACTAAGTTAATGGTACCTTTTAGATAATGCAGTAGGAGTCCCGAAAAATAATGTATGTTCACCTCCTGATTCAAGTAGTAATTTACTATACTTCTTTAATATTGCTTCTTGTCAGTATTTAATAAGATAATTGACAAGATTATACCTGACCAGAAACTTCTTATTTTCTCTACTAAGGACAACTTAAAATTGCATGAGTGCTTAATTCTAAAAGCAGCATGCCTATAATCAAATATACACTTCTGGTTTAATTGCTCTTACCTCTTCGGCTTTGTAAAGACTATACTATTATTTGAATTGTGTCAATAATTCTTGATGATAGAATTTTATTTTGATTTGTTTTAGTATCCTACTTTAAATATTAGGAATTTTACGAGGTGTTACAGAAGGTATATAGCGTTATATTATTGAAACATTAAACATTGTCTTTTCTGATTTCATGCACTTATGCCATTTAGAGGGAAAAAAATCTGCCTGTAGAAAGCATATAGACATACAAACACAGAAAGACAGCTATATATTTTTTTCAGGTCCTACTCCCTGTCAGCATCCCTCCTTGTTTTCTATTGATCCATTCATTCTTCATAGGGTAGATCTGCTCCCTGCTTGTTCATTCACTCTGAGATGACAAACAATCACAGAAGCCATCACTTAGGCAGCAATAAAGACTTTTCTGCATTAAGTCCCTGACCCTATCCCTAGTGGCTGATGTGAGCACCCACCGTAGGGAAGAGGACTCCTATGTCCTTCCATGAGGTATGTGCACTCTTTGATACATGCCTAAAAGGGCTACAATCAATAGCATAGAAAAGAAAAGTTGTTGTCCATTCTGAATCTATTGTAAAATGCAAGTGTCTATTTCTCTGTGATTGATTGATTGATTAAGCTGGGAACACTACTCCCTCTCCACAGGATAGGGGATCTGATACTAGCTACTCGTGCCCCCCCCCCCCCGGTGTCTTCCAGCTTTTGAGCTACAAGTTAAACTCAGGTCGCCTGGGTCACCATCAGGGATTCATTCCGGTGCAACACAGTGCTGGACAACAGAAATCATATAAGTAAGTTGGTTGAAGCATGTAGTGCGAAACAGGCTGAGAGGAGCAGAACATATTTATTCACATTGACAGCACTATGTAGCATGTCTCCTGATGTCCATTAACATCCAGATTCTATCATTATGATTCATGATCCCTATTATATTCAAACTCTGCTTCAGGTAAATCAAATGCATCTTGTTTCAATACTGCTAACATGCTTTGTTAGCACTCCAGACTCCTCGAATACACGTCAAGCCAGAATTATCATTGCAAGCAATTCTTCCTTCTTGCCTTTCTAATTGATCTCCCTACAAACTTCTAAAAAGTACATGTCATTTTTTTGTCTTTCTAAAATAAAAGCAGTAAGCTGTTCAAAGCTCATTAATCCTGTCACTGCTTGTGAAACCTTTGTCCATGCACTGTACTCTATATTCACTTTGGATAGAGTATGCCTGGCATTGTGCTTCTGTCAGATCGTCATTACACTGTTTGTGAAATTCCCAGCATTAGTCACCACAGTAGTAACATAAAGTCCATACACATGGAAAGGCTTCATGGTGCATTTCTGACATCCTTTAAGCGTAAGCATTTTTCCATTGCACTCGCTACTCGTTGGAGGTACCTGAATTGTACTGGATGTTCTGTCTAGCATATTATTTGTGCCTGGGCATTTATACATTCCATCAATACAAATGCAGAATCAGCATGTCAGTTTATGTGGAACAAAATGTTTTTACTACTGAGCTGCTTCCTTTCCACCTTTTTCCTGTCACAGACCATGGAGCGTCAGGAGTTAATCCTTTTACTAGCCAATATATTAGCTGACAAACTCAGTTCAAACATCTGCTCTCTCACACATCCCTGCTTTCCTCCCCTTGCACTTAAAGCCACATCTTTTCTTTTCCATAATCAGTTTAGTTGAACTCCTATCAGCACTAACCAGAATTAAAAGCACCAGCTGAATGGACCCCAGCAACACATCTGTATGGCTTATTGTCAATACAAGGCACTGTTTTAATGATAGGTTCATAGTTCATAATTCATAGTTATATACTAGCCTAACAACCACCAGGGTCTTTATAATCCCAGCTGTGCAATCAAACCCAATTGTGTCACTATCTGTCATAGCATTTATTAGGAGGGAGTATGTTAGTTAGGAAGATTCCAAAGGTTATGTGAGGGAGGATGTTACTTTGGGCATTACTGTTTACCTCTGCCTGCAAGCGACATGGGGACAAGACCTAGGGAGAATTTATGACTTCCCATCCATTGGTTAAGGTGTAATTTATATAGGAGTAAGAATGGACCATGGGGGGCCTGTGCCAGAGCATGTAGATCCTCTGAGACACATCTCTCTCTTGGCAACATGTCTTATTTATGTCACAAACAAAATTTAAATCCTTGGAGCATGTGGTTATGATGTGTTTCTTTTATGGATGTGCAAAAAGTCCATCAGAGCTAAATCTGAGGATACTTTGCATGCCAAGCATAGGTCACCTCTTAGTAACCTGTAGGACACAGAGTATAGATATAGCATTTTAAGGTGATCTGTATAGGACCATGCATTTATAATCTGGATTCTCCTAGTAAGGAATCTTTGTGGTCATTCCATCTATTGCATATGTCTAGTCATGTACATCCCAAAGGAGGCATCATACTCAATTATGGGTCTGATAAGGATCGAATAAAGTGGTACTATGACTTCATTAGACCTGGATGCCATGCCTTTACTAATAGGTCAGGCAACATAGAATGGTTTACTTATTACCTCAGTTGCATATTGGTCAAAGGCCATATTATTGTCTACATATGTCCGCAGATCCCTCACTACTTGGTCAACTCTTAGGGGCATCTTATCAATGGAGTAATTAGCCTGGGTGGAAGTTTTCCCAAAATGCACATTAATGCATTTCTTTATGTTGACTTTAAGTCTGTGACTTTGGCACCAGTCATTTATCTGTGTTAGACCCACTTGTAAGATATTAGTCTCAGGGGGAATCTATGATAGCTCTATATTTGCAGTCATCTGTGAACTTGATCAGTAAAAAGCCCTTTACATTAGCCTTCTCTAAGAAGTAGATGCCAAATAGAAGCTGTCCCAGCATGGAGACCTGCGGTACCCCACTGGCAACCAGTCTCTCAATGGAGGTGGTATCACCACCAGTCTTGACTTCCTGGTTCCTGTTTGTGAGCCTGATGGCAATCCAGAGAGTTATACAGGTGTTTATGTCCAGCTCAATGAGTTTTCAACTTTACCCGAGTGAGGTATTGTATTGAATACCTTAGCCAGGTCCAGGTAGGCGGGATGTACCATTTTCCCCTCATCTATTGCCTTGATGACCTTTTGAAAGACGTCTGCCAGGTTTAATAGGGATGATCTTCCTTTGACAAAGCCAAACTGGGTTGGTTCTAGTGTCTGAAGCTTGACTGTATCTTTGTTGATCATTTCCATGATAATTTGTTCCATGGATTTGCATATTATACTTATCAGACTAACTGGTCTACAGCTTAGCTCTCAATCTTTTAGAAAAAAAAATATATGTGCAAAGCCAAAAATAATGGGGAAAAAGCCCAGAAATTAGGGACACATTTTAAATATTGTTCTTACATACTTAGAAAGTTGCTAGAATAAAAGGCCTTGTGATACTATGCATTTTCTGAAGGAAATAAAGTCTGAAACTTAAATGCTTGTCATTAATTTAATGAATTTAGTACTCACTGATATGCCAGAAAAATCCAGAAAAACACACATTTTATGAAGAACAGACCAAAAAACATGAAGCAAAACATCTGAACATTCTGTGAAAACCTGGACAGTTGAGAGGTATGTAATTTCTGCGGTTGGTTGATGGTCTACCCTCATGAAGTGTTATAGCTATTGCAGTCCTTCATTCTTGTGGTACAAAGGCTGTTTTGAGGCTATAGTTGTAAGGTAACTCAAGTGGTCCTGATAGGTGATGTATCAATCTATTTAAGAGGCATCCCAGGATATTATCAGGGTTCCTTGAGGCTGTGTTTTTCACCTTAGCGAGTACTGCCAGGACCTGTTTCCTGTTAATAGTTGAGGCAAGGTTATACTATTAGGCATTTCATGGATGGAGGCAAGGTGGGGGGGTGAAGTCTGACCTGAATTTGTCAGCCAGTAAATTCGACATGTTGCTCTGGTCAGTGAAGGTGGCATCACTGACCACCAGTTTGGCACACTGATGGGTGCGGCTTTTGAGGTTTCTAACATAACTATAGAAGGTGTTGTGGTTGTCTTTAGCCTATGAGACTATCTTGACCTGATAATTAGCCTTGTTGGACTTAATTAGTCCTCTTAGTTTCCAGTTTAGTTAAATTAGAGAACTCCTGTCATTATGGGAGTTGCTTTTCCTGAATTTTCAAGTGACTTTTTTCCTTTTGTTAGATACCCTACTAAGGTTAGGATTCCACCAGTGTGGTTTGTTTTTAGGGTTTGTTTTGGGCTTACTTCTTTATTTACATGGTTGTACAAGGTCTCTGTGAACAATTCTACATAGGATGTTTTGAACTAAGACTTGGGAGGGGCATTGAATTTTGATAAAGTATTACTTAACAGGGTGTAGTTTGCTTTGGAATAGTTCCTAACTGTTACAGGGTTTGCTGGGGTTACAGAGATCATTTTTACTTTGAAGGAGACAGCTTTGTGGTCCAACCAGCAAGGCTATGACACTGGGTCTGGAGGGGATGCAAAACTCTCCCATATTGGTGAGTACCAGGTCCCATGTGTCGAATGTCAGCATTATCTGGTCAAGGGCAATTGTGTTAATAAAGTTCAGGAATCTTTGTGCCTGTAAGTAAAGGCAGTGTATGCTTCCCAGTTTATAGAGGGGTAGTTAACGTCTCCCATGAATAGGGTATTTGGTTAAATGGTAAGTGTCTCTAGTAGGTCTAGGCATGAACTATGAGATTCTGGGGATATAGTGGGTGACTGACCTATAGCTTGCTAAGGCATGGTATGGGGCTTTGTCTGTTGTGTTTTGCACATCAATAAATCCCAGGGCATCATCCTGTTTAACGAATGTAGAGTTATGCTTGTTGTTAATACAGACTGAGATCACCTTTTGTCCCTGTCTGTGCAGCTGATGGTCTAAATTTCTGGAAGGCACTGAAACCTTGCACTGCCAGAGTACTTTCTGGGGATTTAAACCATGTCTGGGTAACAGCACAGACGTCTATATTCTCTAGAGTGAGGAGATGTTGTAGGATGTGGAGTTTCTTGTTTAAGTTTCTAGTATTGAGCAGTAACACCTTTCGGTTTCTTTGGGTTTGATTTGCAATCTCAGTAGGTTTTTCAATTTAGCATTGCCTAAAAAAAGCTCTAAGGGGGTGAAAAAAGCCTTAGTGAATATTCAGAAGCCTACAGGAGACAGGTGCATTCCATCCTTTGCAAAGTAACATGGTCTGTTTACCACTTCCTCCCATGCTGACAGATATTGAATCTCCCAGGAATGATACCAAAAACTAAGTCAATTATTGAAGTCAATCATACTTTGTTCATACTGTGGCATCATTCTTGGTGAAGGCAGAATGTTGTTCAATGCAAGGCACATACCTGCCTGTGAGACATTAAGAGAAATCAACAATGCATCTCTTCAAATAGTCCAGGGAAGAATGTCTCAGGTCATTGACTTCCATGTGGACTATGAGAGACTCATGCTGGTACCTGTGATGTAGATACATGAGTGCATGCTTAACTTGGTTGATCCTGGCTTCAGATAAGCAACTAACCATTATCTTCTCCTTCTTCAGTCTGGTGAGTGAGGCATCTGTGTGTCCTACAATGCACTTCACTATGACAAGAGTCATAGGTAATATTTGGCTAGCCTTATGGGCATTATTTTTGTGGCTCCATTGGGTGTTGGAGTATGTGTGATGTTTGATGTTACTTTTGGAGTGTGCTATAGAGATTGTTGAGTATAGGTGTTATGGTTTATAGTTTTGTGAGATCTCTGATGTTTGAGAGGATTGCTTTTTAGTGCCTCATAATTGCATAGGTTGTTTTATGTGTGTATGCTGGACACTATGTGTGGTGAATGTATCGTGTGTGTTCTTGTTTAACATGTTTTTAAGCAAGATTTTTGCCTCCAGTGAAATTTTGTATGTACATTGCTCACATACTGCGTTTGTTTTTTTAAGGATTAACTGGATTTCTCTGAACATGAGACAATTGCTACATTGTATCAGGATGCCCATATGTACCAATCTGACTATAGAAACATTTGGAAATCGCATATCAGTGTTGTCTGGACCTGTATTTGGGTGGGCTTCTATAGGTCATGGACTTGGTTATACAGAGATCTTCTTGGGTGGTCATTGGGGTATGGCACTACATTAGGTTATATTGTGCTAAGATCTGATAGTAGTGCTGTTTAATGAGCAAACTAGATGCTCTAAGCTTGTCTCTGCAAAATGCTTTGTTTTAGTCACACTTGCTACACTTTTCAGTTCTAAGGGAAGTTTTATAGATAAAATGTACATGCTGGGTACTTGTACTTACATAGGGCACTGCTTATCTCTTGATGTAATAACACCAGAAAGATTGCTTGCAAGTGTAATGCTAGAACAAGACTTAAACTACCTTAACAAGGGGAAGCAGGACAATTTAACTCCAGACGATTTGAACCCATTGCAGTTGTATACACTTTCATATTTAAATTTATATTTATTGTGTATGGGAATAGCAAGTGGGCAGTTTGACCCCAGATGATTTGACCCCAATTATATTAAAAAAGTTTTTAAAGTTTTATAAATGCATTTTATTGCTTAGTATTGCAATCATGATTTTTCACTGGAATTTAATATATATAAATGTTAATTTATTTAACATTTTATTTAATTTGTAAATATAATTCATTTAATTAATAGTTTTTTAACTTAACTTTAAAATCAATATTATTTAACATTGCAAATGCTAATATTTTAAATGAACATTATATGTATTTCAAATGCAAATGTTTTAAAATATATCCTCATGACTTTTTTTTTTTTTTGGAGGTAATCTTTAACATTTTCTCAGTAACTGTGTTTGCACAAGCTGTATATAACTTTTTTTTTCTTTATGTCAAAATGTCTGCGGTTTATTTTTTCTTGTCTTGCCATATGGTCAAACTATCCGGGGTCAAACTGTCCTGGGTTAAAACATCCCGTACCCCCACCAAGGCAATTTCAAGTATTAAGAAGGACCTTTAGAATTATTTAAAGACAACTTCAACAAATGAAGCAAAAATAATGCAGCAACACTCTAAACAATTAACTGAACTGCAGAACAATAAAACACAATCTCTCATCTACCCAGGAAGCAGCAGGATTAGGTCAGGAACCCCTCAGAGTGTGGCTAGGGTGCCAAGTAGATCGGAGGTCTTGGAAAATGAGCAGGCGACAATGTGTTGTAAGAAAGGTTTACTCAAATGCAGTAGTGGTTTGCTGAGTTGGTACTTAGTATTATGGATATATGAAAAATGATGGTTGAGAAAGTACTTAAATAGGTTACACAGACAATAGCAATGAAAGATGGGAGAGAGGGATTTTAGAAGCGAGGTTACCATAAAGTTCATAAACCAGAGGCACAGCCTTTTAAAAAATCAACCCTCCTGATCCTTTGCAACCTTCACCTCTCTACTTGTTTCATTGCAAAAGTCTGAAGAACATCAGTAGTGCTGGCACTGCACAAAGATGTCCCTAACACTGACCCTATAAACTGTTAACCCATAGTCTCATCAGTGTTATTTGCAAGGTCATAGAAGACATCACAGCTGAGTTTATAAATTCTGAAATAAATGACCCACAATACCTTGAACTTAGTTAATTTGGTTTCATGCACATAAAATCCTGTCTATTCAATATGGCTAATTTATTTTAAAGAGTTACGGAAAATGGACAAGGTGTAATATATTGCCATTATGAATCTAGACCTAACCAAAACCTTCCATAAACTTCCCCCTTCTGGTACTATTGACAAGTTGTGATGCCTAAATATTATTTGCTACATTATCCACATGATAGCTAACTGGTTCACTGACAGAATGCACACAGTGAGAGTGGGTGTTATATCTTTATTTATTATTTATTTGTATTTGTTGTCCAAGGTAGAGTACTGATAGCCTTGGACTTTTTTCACACTCAGTCTGAGAACAATGCCCAGTTAAGTGACTTGCTCAGAATCACACAGTTAGGCAATGGAGGCAGAGGGGATCAAACCTTGCCCTACTGGACCATAGAAAACAGCATATTAACAGCTTCTTAATCTTCTGAAGCCAAGTGCCAGACCCACAGAATAACAGAATTCTTTCACAGAATACAGCTGTACTAGTAGTATCCCACAGGACTCAGTCCAGAGCCCCATACTTTTTAGCATCTACTTGTGCGACATAAAATTAGGCATCAAAGGCTTTTACAGGTATACAAGTTTGTAGATTTTTTCAACCTGGGTGACATTAGTATCTCTATAATAACACTAACATCCTCCAAGAAGTAGGGTTACCACCTGTCCCACTTTTCGAGGGAAAGTCCCTCTTTGAGTAGTTGTATCTTGCAAAAAAATTGCAGAAATGGCAAATGTCCTGAGATTTTAGGGCAACATTATGTCCTATATTTTATGTAATAGTTTTCTAAAACAGGTATTCTGTATCTGAAACACCTAAATGTTATAATACAGAATAAACAACTAAAATGCTACAAGAATAAACTTTTATTTAGGCAAAAAAATTGAAGTTATGTCCTTTGTATTGGCCATGGGTATGTTTTGGCCTGCAAAATCTGACATTTGTACCAAAAATGTCCCACTTTGAGCATTTGAAAAGGTGGCAACCCTACCAATAAGGGCTTGACTTTGCCTGCAGCTTGTATTTTTAATACCATCTCAATGCAGAAATGTATCATAGTTTCATTTGGGAAACAAGACTATGCAAACACATGCAACATGAATGATGCCCCTTTAAAATTAAGACAGGTGTTAGAGATCTAAGCAATTTACTTGCACTAACAAAGGAACAATCCTTTTACTACCATGTATCATTGTCAGAAAAACATTCTGCTGTGCTCAGATAATTAAAAAAACATGCCCTTTAGAGCTAAGGTTGACATAATTTCCCTTTGTATTCTTTATTAAGATTGCAATAGAATATGAGTGTCTCTTCAACAAGTAATTCTAATGACTCCAATGATTCTTAACAAAAGAAAATAAAATCCAAGAGAGAATCTCATTAGTCCATGCAGATGGATTTTATTTATGTTTTTGTTAACCAGGGTAGAGCACTGATCCAAGTTGACCATCTTCATTCTCAACCCAGGTTTAAAATCAGTCAAGAAAAGATACAAGTATAATGAATAGGTTACCAAATAATCTGCATTGAGAACATGGTAAAACAGCTGATAAATAAACAGGTAAGTGAAATTATATTATCATACAGTAAAAGTTTAGGCATTGGGTTGTTTATCTCATTACAGCAGTTGAATGTAAGTATATATCCTACTTACTTCTTATACTACCTTGAGAAATTAATTGAAAGTCCATTATTTCTACTAAATAATTATCACTATAAGCTAATATAGTGGGTATGCGGACATTAACCACTTGCCCCAAACAGACTCTACTGAAGGTACTACGGAGGATCAACACCGATTGAATACCTGGGAAATCATCTTGACCCTGGCTTCTTTGCAAACCTGATACCAATTCCAGGATCCTCCTAGTTATTGTCTGGCCACTTACTGACTCCAGGAAGGCTATTTTGGTTGTTTATTGGGATTTTACCCCCTAGCATTCCTTCTGACATTTGAGATCTCCATTAACAGTTTTGTTTTTAGTGGTTTTAGTAGTTATTAAACCATACATTAATATAGGAATATCAAGAAAAGGAGGATGTAAATGAGGGAATTTTGAATGGTGTATGAGTGAAGCCATAGAGTAGAGAGGTGAGGAGAAGGAGGAGGAATAAGTGGAAATATGTGGGCTGGAACAGGTGTGAGAAGAAAGATGATGAGGTGGGGTTCTGGATGATAAAACTTATTATTAATTGGAGCTGTGTGTTTTACTTGTTGAGAGTCTAGTTTGGTTGAAGGAGGGCTTGTTAGCTGGTGGGAGAAGTTCAGTATTAAAACTAAACTACTTGAGGGTTAGTGACTAGTGGTAGTACTTTTAATCTCCTAATATGGCTGGTAATGAAATGCAGGCTGGTGAACCTGGTAAGGTTCATTGACGTCGGAGTGTAAGGCGAGTTTTAAAATTAAGGTGTAGAGCAGATTATGCAATAGCATTACTTGTTGAAATGGTTGCAGTTTAATTGGTTAAACAGGCAATTGTTTTCTGAAGTTCATGAGTGACAGTATAGATTTTATATTTTATATTTTTGGTTATGGACACCCACATTTGAGAACAGGTTTAGAAAATATGTACATTTCAGGATGGAAACAGGGGTTACTACATGGTCTGTGCTATGAGTGAGGAATCTTACATTTTAAGCAGATAGTGCTCTTTTTGTAATTCTTTGTCCAAAGAAGGAAAGTTTCCTTCCTAGATCATCATGTATAATAGGGACATCTGTAAGGAAATTCTTTGCGGTATAGTCAGCCATTTGGCTTTTGAGCGACTAAGCCAGTGATCTTCCTGTTTAGGAGAAAGGGTAAAAATGATCTTCCTGTTTAGGAGAAAGGGTAAAAAAGTGACATATGTTGTTTGGGTCATATGCGAAGTAGTACAGATCTTTTCTGAGGAGAAAACAATTAATAAAAGACAATACTCAGTCTGATAGAGGATAACTCCCTTCGGTATTGCTTCCTTAGCTGTTGGAGAGAGGAAGTGGGATATTTTTTTTTCTGGACCAGAAGAGTAATCTGTTAATGTTTGCTTTTGTGACCTGAATGTTGTACTGGAAGTTAAGAGCAGGGCCTAAGTAGATACCCTTGTATTTGTAGTTTGATACTGTCTCTAGTAATTGTTTGGGGTTGTAGGAAATAGAGCTGTAGAGCTGACTCCTGGAAAGATTGGTTTTCGTTTTTTTTTTATGTTGATTGCTAGAATGTGTGTGCTTAACCAGTTAATTAGACAAACCAGGTCATGTTCTAGTTGCTCCCTCATGGCAGAGTTGTGGGGAAAGACCTGTAGATCACCATGTCATCTCCTTACAGTAAGGCTGGAAGAAGTTGGATGTCCCAAAGGGGGGTTGCTGACACAAAGGGAGAAGAGAATAGAAAAGAGTTAAAGGAGATTTAAAAGCCTAACTCTTTATTCTGTTTCCTACAGGCTTCTCCCTACAACCTACACTTAGCCTTCTATGCTATGAAATACAACATCTTATATGATCACCTTCTCCTTTAGAAAACTGCAGTTACTATGAATATCCAATCCAAACATTTCAGTCTTCATAATAACATAAACAGAATCTGCTGGCGTAATATATATCTTACCTAATGTGTCTCCCTTATTGAGAGACTTCAATTACATGTCAAACAATGCAAAATACTTTGGCCACCTGAAAGACCAATTATGACAACTTGATTTACATTTGTAGATTCACCCCATGGTCATAGTATAGCTGCTGCTGATTGCAGCAGTTAATTTATTTACAAGTTTATTAGACTGCACTAGCTAGACTTCTAGTCAACTTGAATAGTAATAACATATATACCTATTGTATGCAACACATGCATGCATGAAAACAATTTACTCTGTTCAAATATGGCAAAACAAACAAAATAATTAAAAAAAAAGAAAACAGAGGCAAACAGAATGAACTTAAAAGGAGAGAAAATGAGTATAAGACAATCTAAATGTTTTTACACTAAAGTGAAAAGAGAGCCTAAATGAAAGTTTGACTGAGAATTCCCAAACTCTACAATGCAAAAGTGCTACCTGTAAGAACAACAGAAGTTTGAGTTCCATTGAAACAGAAACAAAAAGGAATTGTAATTGTAATAAAATATAGACTTGGAATTTTATGTTAACAGACCAAATACTTCAATGACAAACATGTTAAGGACTATAACCTCCCCGCACACATATACTTCTCTAATTAATATAATTTACTTTAATAGTCACTGGACTAAAGGCAAGGGTTCCTTCCCCTACAATGACCATATGCTGGAGCAGTACAAGTTCATACCCATCAGCATTCGTAATTACAACTACAGCTTCACCTATGAACTGCTCTACAAGAACATTAGCATTTCAAATTAAAGTGAGTTTGATTTAATGGATGCACTGAATGTTGTTCAAATGCTTGCTCTGCATTCCAACTGTGAGAGGCAGCAGAACCAAAACTAAAATGTTCTGGCACCCTGTATAGTACTCAAATTGATAATCCTTCAACTTAAATTTGAGTAGCAAAAAAAAAAAAAAAAAATCCATACATACATATACATGCATTCATGCATACAGAAATAAAACTAAAGAGTTCTTTGCTATGTAACTGTAGCAAACTGCCTTCTACAAATGAAATTAGTGTCTTGCTGCTGTTTGCATTACCACACACAGAGTGTTTTAGCACTTCATGAATGGTGTATCAGTATTCACTTCGGAATGCCAGTATTATTCTTGCAAGAAGAGTACCTGTTGAATGTCCTCAAGAACACCTTGGCACTAAGGCAGCCTCCTCCTCCTCCTCTCTCCACTTCTTGGAGATTGATCTATGATTTGCTAGACCAACCTATGATACAAATTTGTCATATCTATTTCTGTCACTAGCATTTTGGTATGATTAGACTGTGTTAGACTGTGATAGACTTAAAGATTTTGCTAAGAGCAGAAGAGTTTTGAAATGAATAAAGGCTGAGGAAAAGTGTTACCTTTGTCACGGTAAAGCTGTTGTACAAATACAACAATTAGTTTATTGTAATGTTTCACAATGATGTAGTCATGAGGTATGAAGCAGTTAACAAGCAAATTTGTGAAAGTGAAAGGGAGAGTTTAATAGAATAGTATTAAGAGCATCACATCTGTACATTACTGTACAGTATACAGGTCCAAAAAGACTCCATTTGGTTTGATTTGGCAGTCATGTGAAAGATGTAGGTACCAGAAAGTTTGGTAGAATTAGTGCAGGTTATGTACCCAATGACATAAGTGCAAACAGTGTTTGAACTCATACAAGGTTTCCCAGTGGGAGTGGGTATGCATCAGAATCTGGTTCTATGCTCACTGCTGTTCATAGTGCCGATGGACGACATTAGCAAACAGGTCAGAAGGGACAGATCAATAAATCTGCTTTATGCAATGTAACACTGCAAGCAGACTTTTAACAGAATCATCAGTAAATGATAGGGGAATAGAATGCAAACGAAAGGCATATGGGAATGAAAGACAGTAGAGACAAGATACTTGTCATGTAGTGAATGGGGAAAGAATACGCTGAATGAGATAGAAGAGAAATATTGAAACAGGTTAACAGCTTCAAGTGTTTGGGAATTGTTGGTTTTATAGAAGGGGAGTCTGGATGAGGAGGTCAAAACTAGAATCAAACTAGCCAACTGGCACAGTTTCAGGAATGACATGTAACCAAAGAATGCAAAAAAAATGAAAAGTAAGATGTACAAAAACAATGGTGTCACCATTGCTTTTGTATGGAACAGAAGCCTGGGCTGTGAAGGCAGAATGATTGAGGAGGCTTGAGGTGATGAAGATGAAGTGCCTCATACAAGTTGACACTTGGTAGGATGCACAATGTGGGTGAAAGAAAAGAAGCCAAAATAACCCATATTGCAGAGATGGTCAAAGAGAACTGATTAGGGTAGTTCAGGCACATGTGCAGGAAAACATTGAGTGGGTTGATAAAGAGGATTTGAGAAAGACAAGAAGACAAGTGGAAATGAAAATGACCAGCTAAGAAATGGATAGATTTTAAGGGAAAAACCTGTAACAGTCAGGCCTAGCTTACAAAGAAGGTAAGAGAGTGATTCTGAAATGCAAGAAGTGGCAAACGTTGGTGAGACATCCCAACCCAGGTAAGGAATTCTTAATCCTTAGAATTTTAGAGGCTCCAGACTTGATCTTAAGATTAAACTTTTTTTTTGTTTATTTTGTCTTTATTGAAACCCAAGATGTCTGTAGCATCTTTCATACCACCTACCATTTCCTTTAGATGAAATTATCCTGAACACTACTTCAGTATTAAGTGAGTATCTATCCAAATAAAAAAAAAAATATGCAGTTTACCTTATAAGCATTTAAATATAGACATGAGAATGCAGCAAGTCGTGATTATCATTAAAGCTACTCGGGAAGGGAGGAGGTGGAGCCTGAATGGTTAACTGAAAGCAGCAGTATTTTAGGGCTCCATATAACTAGTTAAATAAGACAAAAAATATTTTTATTCTTCAAAGTATAAAATCTTATAGATAAAGGACTAATTTACATAATTAGAAACTTTGGTGAAGTGTTACAAATAATTTCCTGTCAAAAAGCTTGGAGATATATTCACTTGTTAAAATGAGCAACTCAAAGAATTCTCACCAGGATGCTGCCTTAAAGAAGGAACTACAACAGATGGCATCTACCCTGCAGGAGTTGTCTTTGAAGATGGATGATTTTAAAGAGAACCTAGAAAATCTTAAAACAAGCAGTCAAAAACAGGCTGACACTGTCAAGGAAATGCTACAACAACACCAGACAAGGATAACATGAATAGAGGTTTCTCTAAATGACTTAGAAAGCAGACTTAAGGAAGAGGAAGCACAGAAAGAACCGCTTCTTAAACAAAACACTTGGTTGGTTAATAAAGTAGATGACTTGGAAATAGGGAGAGGAGAAATAACATCAGGATTTTCGGATTACCTGAAAACACACAAGGTGAGGATATTATTTCCTCTTTATCAAGCTGGATCCCTGACTTTTTAAATTTAAAAAAAGGACTTTCCTTTGGCATTGAGAGGGCACACAGAGCTCTTGGGAAACCTGTCACTAACTCAAACTCTCCTCCTAGGTCAGCAATTATCAAATTTCTTTCATACTTGGACAAGGAACTGATTTTAAGATCTGCTTGGAGGAAGGCACCTCTAAAATATAAACAGAGCCTGATGAGATTTGATAATGACTATTCATCTAGAATAATGGAACAAAGGAAAAAAGTGTGGCCAATGATAAAGTTTCTGAAACAAAATAACATCAAGGCACAACTTGCATATCTAGCTAAGATAAGAATACTGTATGCCAATGAGATGTGGACTTTTACTGAGTTAGAGGAAGCCTCTTCATTTATTAAAACTAATAATGTGATTACTTTACCAGAAGATAAGGATTGGCTGTCACCTTCTCTCAAGAGAACAAAAGAAACAAATGTCTGGACAGACATCAAAAAAAAGAAGCAAAAGACTGATACTGTTACAGCCAAATCTCTCAAAGCATCGACTATGATATGAATTGTTTTAACATTACTTTAAAGGACCAATTTTACTGATTGGAATTTGAAAACAAAGGTAACTAACTACTGGAATCTTTATCTATTTTTTTGAAAATATATGACACATGAGAGTTTTCACATTACCTCAGATATGAAAAACAGGGTACTTTTCTTTCACAGAAGGAGGGTTATATAGCACATAAAATATTTATACTATAAATCAACATACATAGTATATGTGTATTTTCTCTTAATTTTCTTTTTTCTTTATCTCTTCTCTCTTTTCTCATTATTTATTTTAACTGCACCTTGTCTCCCTTTCTAAATTCTGTTCTATTTACTATACTAATATAGTCTGTATATATTTAATAACTCACAATCTATACATAGATAAATAATAGTCTAAAATAATTTAGTTTTAAGGTAAACTAATTGAAATAGTGAACTTAATTGTCATTACAATAGTTATTAGATTAATGATAGTCACTGTTATGCTTATTGGGATTGGGGACATGTTAGTGATTAACTCTGAAATGTTCCATTCATGTACATATGTCCTTTGAATTATTTCCTTTTAGTATTACCAAATACATAAAAAAGGAGGGAAAATGTACTGTTGGTTAAGAAAAGTGAAGCTTTCTTCACATTCTATTTGCGTTGCCATAACAACAATAAACATTTACTGCAGTTTTTAAGGACACTGTGAATCTGTGAAATGCTTTTAGCCTCACAGATAACAAATAATAAGAAAAAGTAATGTTGTTTAGTTATTAAAATGAAAAACAACCTAAACAAGGTGAAATAAATACATAATAGGATTATTTGTAAATATTTTAGGGTGCTGCGATAGCATTGTCGCCGCATAGCAAGACATTGTCCCGTTCGATTCTCAGGTAGTGTGTCTTCTGTGTGGAGGCATACGTGAATGGGGCATGCCTTCATTGAAGATTGTGCGTCAGGGCTGGTAACCCGGTATGTAAAAATCCACTACCGATCATTAGCGGACCGGAGTTCCGCTGTGGCGACCCCTAACCGGGAAAAGCCGAAAGACACAAGCAATCCTCATAGGAATACATATTCCTGGAAACACAACTGAAATGTTCCCAAACTACATGTGCACTGAAATGTAGCTGCTTGATTAAAAAGTATTACTCACTTTAACATGCTGATTTCACAAGCTGTCTTCACTGTAAAAGTTACATTTTATATGTTACTTGAAGTTGTCATTCTCTAGAGCATATGAAAAGATACATATCACTTTTTGCAACATGTTATCTTTGCAGTTACCTCACACTCTCTACAAACTCACTTGGTAACAGATAGATATTCATTTAAAATATCAGTTTAAATATTAAATGTGCCCTTGAAATGCTATTGACATTTTGACAAAATATAATCTGAACTGTAAAATGAATGACTTGAAAGAGGTGAATTAATGCATATATTTCAAAGAAAGTTCTTGATACTACAGTAAAAGTAAAAATATATATTCACAAGGAAGTATTGAAATGTTTTAGTCTTCCAGTTAAAATAGCTTACTGTCAACATTATGCGATATCAGAAAGTTTGAAGAGCTAGGAGATTACTATTTTTTGTCTTTATAATGATTATTAGACAGATGTTAGACTCTGCTTAGTTTAATGATTTGTGACGTATGTTTATGAGGAAAAGTGGACTCAGTTACTCACATTGGACTACACATTCCTGGAAACTCAACTGAAATGTCCCCAAAATACTTGTGAATTTAAATGAAACTGCCTGATTAATAAGCATAATTTACTTTAACAACATGAATCCATAAGCTAGCTGCTCTATATATACTACATTATATCTGTCACTTGCATATGACAGTCTCTAGAATACATGAAAAAATACGTTATTTTTGCAACATGCTATATTTGTACTAATCATTACATTATAACTCAATTGACAACTGATAAGTTATTTACTTGAAACATCAGTCTAAATATTAATTGTGCCATTGAAATATTGTTGCCGTTTTAACAAAACAAAACCTGAATTGAAAAAGGAATGATTTGAAGAAGTGAAGTATTGTACAGATTTCAAAGACAGCTATTGACACTACAATATAAGTAGAAATGTATGCATGCAAGGAAAAATTGAAATGCTTTATACTTTTAGTTAAAATAGATTATTGTTAACTTTTTGCTTTATCAGAAAATTTAAAGAGCTAGGAAATTATTTCTAATTTGTCTTTATAATGTTTACTAAAGTGATGTTAGTCACTGACTTGTTTAATGGATTGCGAGTCATGTACAAGACGGACTACTGAATGTTTGGTACCAGTGATAACAACACTGCCTTCTTCTAATCTGCAGAGTATATTGGTGTCCTATTCCTGTATGATCATCTTTTCTAGTAGTTCAGCTTCTGCCTTAATACCCCACAAAACTCCCTTAACATTTGTCCTACATTTTCTTACCCTAACAATTAACACTGCTTCCCACAAACCTGTCTACTCCTGTTCATCTAACCTACCTATCCGTCAACTAATCTCATTATCTGTTCCTAGCTGCACACTATCCAGATTTTCATTCAACTTCACCATATCTTTCTATTTCATCCTCTCATACTTTATCTCCTTAACTACTTCCCTCCAAAAATAAAGCAGTTCTGCTTTTCTACCACTTTGTTCATATTTTGGGCGGGTGCAGATGTACAATGAAGTTCCATATTCAACAGAATGGAAGTACATTTGAAGCTTTGTAATGAATGGGACAAATACATTCCATTCAATAACGAATATTAATTTGGGTAAACATTTAGTTAGATGATCAATTAATATTGGTTTAGATTCACTTACACTTACACAGTCTGGGACACAGATCTGTAACTAGGGCAGGGAGAAGAGGCAGCTGTCTCTGGCATAAGCTGTTAGGTTGTGCAATCATCAGGTGTCAATGCATTGGAACTGCAGTACAGATGTTCATTTATAAAGCTGAAAGACTATCAAGGCTTCACAAATCAATGTTGATACTGCAGTCATGATTGAAACTGTGGAACTGTGGCATGATGCTTGCCTTGGCTGCAGCATGCTTCTTATAATAGTTACCGAAGTTCAGAAAGTGCAGAAGACCTTTCTTTTGTCCTTAACACTGGGAAAACCATTTTTGTTAAGTCCTTAACTTTGTGGGCCACTGTTCTGAGTAACTTACCAGGCTGTCAGATGACTTAGCTATGGTACTGCTGAGACATCATATAACAATTTAATTAAATAAATGCACATCTCAGTAATTAAACCCTGGCATGGAAATATTTCAGCAAAACCAGAAGCTGCATATTCTTTTGTGGCTCAGGGAGCAGGTATCGTTTAATTTCCTCATGGTACATTTCTTCTGTGTTAACCTGTTATGCTGACATTTCCTTTTATTTAGTACTTGGTGCTGACTATAGTGCTTTCCACATCATTATTTATCAGAACCCTGAGTATTTATTGTGCTTGAATTTCTTGCAGAAATAGTGGATTCACTAAGTAGAATCTCACTATGCCTAAAACAGCTGGAAGTATCATACACATAGCTCAGTTTTAATACATTGCATTTTGCCATTCCATCTTGGTATTCCTACGTTCCTCTTAAAGGCACTCAGTCATTCACCATGTTGTGCAAAGTTAGCTCCTTTGTTAGACTGTCCCTAACAGGGGCCTTTACTTTATACAAAGCAGCACCATGTAGTGCTGGAAAGTACTGCAAAAGTCTGACATTTTTAGATGCCCAAACTGCTCACAGACGTTTAGTATAAGTTAAGCATTTTTTGCTTTGCATATCATGTTGTAGGTGATGTACATGTTTTATTTGTAGACCCTTACATCTCTCCCCCCCCCCAAAAAAAAGAAAGAAAAATGTAAGTTTCTCCAATTAACATAGACTGAAGATTCCACTGAAAGGTTGAAGTTCTCCACAAAGATACCACTTCCTCATCTTGGATAACATAACCTACACTGATAGAATTTCCCAGTTTCTAACAAAGATACCTCCTGGCACATCACAACAGATCCTATATAAGCTCGTAAGTTCAGGTACTTAATTTTACCTATAGCTGTGCCATCAGTTATGTGTTTCTTCAGCATTACTGGCCTATCATGCATCACTTTACATTTGCTAGTACTAAGATATAGACTTAGTTGTTTTAAGCAAGAGTCTGTGCCATTATTTGATGCAGTTACTGAACCTATCTTCTTGTCATTGACAAATTTATCTCATGCACCAACTATTGGCAGGGAAGAAAAAACATATAAAAAGAAATATTTAACATCAAACCATGAGGTGTCCACTTTGAAATGCTGTGAGGAAGAATTACCACTTGTTACCTATTTTGATTAACTACTGATGCCTACCTTACAATGAAAGGATTGGCATTTCTGGTTTGTAAATTGTCAATAACAGCATCGTGGAACAAGCTATCTGGGGCCATAGCAACATCAAGAAAAATAATGATCACCCCAAGACAAATACACAAGGCTGCCATAATGGGTTAATGGAAATCAGTCAGGCCTACAAGAGTATATCTACCTTCAATAAAACAGTACTTGTTTCTAAAGTATATGGGCTTTCTTCTTTAAAAAAAAAAACATTTGTGCATTGGAACAAACATTTGCAATATTTGAATCAAATGGTACATTTTCATAGAACAACACTGAATACAGTATGTCATTTACTGGTATTACTACTATATCCATAAAACTGTTTGTAAAGTGTTAAGTCAAACTATCTAGCCATATGCTGCTAGCCTTATTGGATTTAAACTTTAGAAAGAGAAATACTGAGCATATCCTCAGAGACGACTGGGTAGGGCTAATAGCAAAATAAAATATCTACTTAACAGGGATAGTACAAAGTGGGATAGCCGTACTTACACAGATATTTACAGATATGAGACTCACTGACATTGTAACAAGCACATTAAGATCGCTAATAGTGTTATTATTAATGATGAATAAGGGGTAACACAAGAGTAATTCCTACTCTGATGACTGATGAGCTTGTAAAAACTTTTCTTGATATCCTTAATAGAATTGAAATGTTCCTGATGCTTTATCTTTGCAAGTTCAAAAGGCCTTTTCAGATTCTTTGAAGCTATATTTAATTTTATTCTTTCTTACTAATGTTGTGTACCTTCTCTAGGTTTGTGCTTAAAATTTTTAACCCCAGTAACTTTAATCTGCTGTTACACCATAGTGGTTGTATAACATGTTTGTTTTTCACAACACCTTTTTTATATTTAGTTTGCATTGTCTGCACATGTTTATTAATTTTGCACAACACTCTGCAAACAGACCTCATTCCAATCTCTCAATTTAATTGTATTTTTAAGTTTTGTGTAGTTCATTTTTTTAATAACTGTACATACCACTTACTCCCTGGTAGACCATGGCATTAGGTATTATATATTGTGCAATTCCATGATTAGAATTTCATAGATAGTCAAGATCATAAATATTAATGACCATTCTGGCATAACTACAGCTGCTCAGATCCAATACATTTTGATCTTGTGTTGAGAAGTGTACTAAATGACTAAAATTTTTAAAGGTGAGAATCTTCAAGCACTCAGCCTAAGATAATGACATGTCTGATAAATTATTCTAGTTAATGGTAGGACAATTAAAGTTCCTCTGGGTGATAGTGGGTACTGGTTCATAGGTTTATAGGTTGGTACTAGGCTATTGGCTGTAGGGCCTATACAAGCCTAGCCATAACAATTCCCTGGATATTTATTCCCACAATTTTCTTCCCACAATATGTTACATAATTATTTGGAAAACTTTCCACAAAAACAAACCCAGGAATTCATGAAAGGGTATGGTTTGAACTGCATGTCTTGCATTAAAAAGGCCCTATTCACATATTAAGATATTTTGTGATTCAGAGACATGCTAGCCACAATGAGGAAAGACCTCATTCCTGGTTAATTTGCATATCTCTGAATCGCAATTACTAGTGTGACATGTAAATAATTGCTGATCTGCACATTGCAGTAGTTAACTGATGCAGCCACATTATATAGCTCTAAGCAACCCCTTAGTCACTCTCTCTCACACACAAGAATACATTCAAACACACACACACACACACACACACACACACACACGCACACACACACACACACACACACACACACATACACACACACACACACACACACACACACAAACTCATACTCAGATCCAGCACTTGTTCCTACATTGTTCCTCCAATCCCTAGACTAGTGTAAGTGCTGCTAATGTAAAATAGTTTACAGTACTCCCTGATGGCTTCTGCTTTCTCCAACCTCCAGATCCCTTAACTAGCGTGGGTGCCATTAAGACAGAGGAGTAGTAGTACCTATAGTGACTAGTGATTCCCCCATCCTTCAAACCCCATACTAGTGTAGTTATGGCACAGGTGTAGCAACCCTGGTAGGTAGTCCTTTCCAAAGCACATATAAAGCAGGAAATAGCAGCCAAATGGAGTCACCAACAACCAAATCCACATGAAAAATTGGAAGGACACTCCAGTCTACCAAACCAAATTATTGTATTGACAGAGCAAGTCAAGATAAAGTACAGCTTTTGAGAGCAGCTTTTTTTCAGGGATTGACAATCTAATACTTTCAGCAGTATAAATATCAATTCTAATGCATCAATTGTGTAAACTGATATTCATTATCTAATCAAATATACTCAGATACATACTATTACATTGAAACATTGCCCTATATCACAAACATGCACAATAAACATACACATATACATAATATAAAAAATCATTTGTAATACATAATTCTATAAACCATAATTAACCACACAAATGATTCTGTAATTCTATACTATGCCATGCTTCTGAATAAGTATGGGTTTAATATTCATCACAGCATTAAATCTTGGGTATACAGTACATCAGCTGAAAAATAATTAATCCAGCTATATTTTGCAACTTCAGTTAAAAAAAAATTAAACACTATATGCTCAAATCATTACAAATTCTTTGTATAACCTTGAACATAAACTCATGATCAGATACACTTTGATTATATGCTTATAAAGTGCATTACTAGGACATTTTCTTCGAATTGCAGATTGGCACTCATATATATTCCCTCTTTCAATTTCTAATTACCCTTGCCCACATAGAAATGTGCATTTTACATATGTAGTTATAAGACTATATTTTCTGAAGTACATGTTGCAGAAGATGTAAAATGAGATCTTTTTCCTGTATTCTGATAGACAAAAACATTATCCAGACATATTGCATCACAGAAGTGAAAGTTATAACATGGTACTGTATGTAAAGTTTTTACATTAAAAAGAAGTTATGCACTCACCATAACATTCCATGTTTGTTGTCCAGTGTCTTGCCTTCAGTCTTGCTGTTTGGGTTCAGAGCTGAAACCTCAGCTCCGACTCAGCCTATACTAAAGCTCATGAGCTTCTTCTGGCTCAAGGCTGAGTCCTATCCCATGGTGCTTAGCGGCTATTCCCCAGATCTCATTTGAGAAAGGAGGTTACTATGATATGTTCAATATCCAAAAGGATAATATCTGAAAACATATTGTCAAAAAGATTAACAAGAAAAGGAAAGAAGGAAATCAGACCTTATCTGCCAATTTCTGAGAAAAATTCCTCTAGATACTCCAGGAGGGGGATGGCTGGGTGGGATGCAAGACTGAAGGCGAGATACTGGACAACAAACATGGAATGTTATGGTGAGTATATAACTTCTTTATGTTATGTTGCCCCATCTCGCCTTCATTCTTGTTGTTTGGGAGAGAGTCCCCAGCACCTTTTTCTTGGGTGGCTCAAGGGAATAAACTCCTCAGGATAGTGGAACCAAAGGATGCCCTCTTCCGCGAGGCCACATCTACTTTGCAATGAGTAATATATGTATGAGGGTTAACCCATGTAGCAGCAGCACAAATTGAATCCAGTGGAAGACTGGATTGAAAGGCAATGGAGGTAGATACTGCTCTAGTTGAATAACCTTTGATTTTTCCCTGGTGGTTCCTTATTGTGGGAATCATAGACATATGTGATGGTTTCAGTAAGCCATTTGGACAAAGTAACTTTTGAGATTGCCAAACCTTTTTTATTTTCTGAATAGGAGACAAACAATTGGTCTGACTTTCTAAATTCTTTGGTCCTGTGCAAGTAAAAATGCAACTGTCTATGCACATCCAGTTGGTGGAGATTATACTCTGCCTTGTTGCCATAGTTTGGAAAAAACACTGATAATTCTATATTCTGGTTTAAACTGGCTTGAGAACAAACTTTCAGTAAGAAGGAAGGATTTGTTCTGAGGGAAACTCTATCGTTGTGGAAAATCAAATAAGGTGGACGGATAGACAAGGCTTGCAACTCTGATACTCTCCTGGCTAAAATAATTGCTGTCAGGAAGAGTTTTCCAAGATAAAAATTTTAATGAACAAGATGATGCTGGTTTGGAAGGGGGGGGGATCAAAGATGGTAATACTAGATTGAGGTCCCAAGGAGGAGGAGGTTCTCTGAAGGGAGGTCTTAACAGAAAAGTACCCTTGAGGAAGGCTTTGCATAGTCTATGAGACAACAGACTAGATCCTGATTCTCCCACATGATAATTAGAAATAGCAGCTACTCGAACTCAAATAGTGGCTGCCGCCGCCCCTTGATTAAAGGTTTCTGTTGAAATTCCAGGATTACAGGTATAGATGCTGTAAAAGGATCTATATGTCTTTTGTCAGCCCAACAAGAGAACCTCTTCCATTTGCTTGCATAGAGATTCCTAGTTGTCTGGTTGTGTGAGGAGACTAGAATGTAACGAACTGCATGGGACAATTCCAGAAGCCTGGCTAAGAGCAGAAGTGGAGCAGCCAAGCTGTCAGCTTAAGGGTGTAGAGTGCAGGATGGAGCATTCCTGACTGATGTGTCAGAAGATCCGGCACTGGGTCCAGGCTCCATGGGTCCCCCTGAAGGTAGGGCCAAAGGAAGGGGAACCAAATCTGGTGAGACCAGTATGGTGCAATGAGAAGTAACCTGTGACTCAACAACTTTGCTTTCTGTATGACCTTTGGAATCAAGGGAAGCGGGGGAAAGACATAAAGAAGACCCAGGGGCCAATCGTGAACCAGGTTATCCCTCGGTGACTCTCCCAGAGGGGAGATTAGGGCAAAAAAGTTACTGCATTTGGAATTGAAGGGAGTGGCAAAAAAGGTTGCAGCAAGGCTGGCCCCATTTGCGAAAAATTTGATTTGCATCTTCCTGATTGAGGGACCACTCGTGAGGCATGAGAATCGCTCTGCTTAGCCTGTCTGCTATAACATTGGATTTCCCTGCGATATGCATTGGTGTCAGAAACCATTGAGAAGATACTCTCTGGACCTCTAGACATAGAGGGTAGGATCTGGTTCCCCCCTGTTTGTTGATGTACCATACCACCGACATGTTGTCTGTCTGAATTGCAATAGTCCCCATGGGAAGAGAGTCCTGAAGTGCTTGCAATGCCAGAAGCATGGCCCTCATCTCTAGAACATTGATATGCAAATGGTACTCATGATCTTTCCAAACTCCTTGGACCGTCTGTCCCAGATAATGCCCCCACCCTATCTGGGACATGTCTGTGGTTACTGTAGCAATAGGTTGAGGAAGTATAAATGGTCTGCCCATTGTTACCTGAGTGGACTGAACCCACCATAGTAGGTCCTTCTTGCAAGAGTGAGTTATGAAAATTTTGTGAGACATGGGTAACTCCTGCATGGACCATTGGGCGAAGAGGAGCCACTACAATATTCTCATGTCAAGTCGTGCCATGGGAAGTAGTATCATCGCTGCCATAGAGCCTAGGACTTTCATCACAAATCTTGCCTGTACTCTATTCTTGTTGAGTAAAATAATCACTTGACTGCGTAATGTCTGTATGCTTTCTTGAGGTAGCCTTGCCAACATGTCGATTGTATTTAAATCTTCACCAATGAATGTAATATGCTGTGATGGTAACAAGGCAGATTTTTCTGTATTTATAGTAATGCCTAGTCTTGAGATGAGATGGATGGTGTAGTCTCTTGCTTTGATCAGTAGTTGCTTGGTGGTGGCAGTTAGGAGCCAGTTGTCTAAGTACGGAAACACCTGGAATCCTTGGCATCTCAGATGAGCCGAGACTACTGCTATGCATTTGGTAAACACCTTGGGGGCTGTGGTGAGTCCAAAAGGCAAAGCTCTGAACTGGTAATGACTGGCACCCAGCTGGAAGCATAGAAATCTTCTTGCGCGTCTGTCCATCTTTATGTGGTAGTATGCGTCCTGAAGAGCTAATGAGCACATCCAATTGTCTTTTTCAAGAAACGGGAGTATAGACTGCAGTGTTACCATCCGGAACTTTGACTTTTTTACCGACTTGTTTAGTCTGCTAATTTCCAATATGGGTCTCCAGTCCCCTGTCTTTTTTGGAACTAAAAAGAACCTTGAGTAAATTCTGGATCCTAGTTGGTCTGCGAGGACTTCTTGGATGACACTTTTTTCTAGCAACTTTTGTATTAATAGTGTTGCTTGATCCCTTTGACAGGGTGGAATGTCTGGGATAGACTTTGGTGGCTGAGGTGTATGTTGGAGGGGGATGTTGTATCCTCTGGATATAATGGACTGTACCCATTTCTCTTGAGTCAAATTTAGCCAGGCTTCTGGGTACAGCGATATTCTCCCCCCAACTGCCTCCAGAAGTGGACAGGTGGGCCTCCTTTCAGTAGTGCTGGAAGGGCCTACCAGAGAATGTATCTCTGTCACCCTGGTTTTGCGGACCCCCTCTACTGTGTGGACGGCGTCTTCCATTGTTTCCCCCTCTGACCCTGGGGGAAAGATTACCACGAGTGTCAGATAAGGCTCCTTTGGATTTACAGAACCACATTTTTTTGCCTTTTTGACCTTTAGGATAAGGTCTGTTAGGGGCGGAAAAACAGACTCCAACGGCAGACAGAGTCTTACCATCTTGTTGGCTCCTGGTGAGAGTTTCTTTTATTTTAGGCCCAAACAATGATGAGCCGTCAAAGGGCGTGTCAATAAAGGAAGAACGGAAGGGTTTGGCAAACTCCCAAAGGCACATCCAGGAATGTATACGAAGAGCTATTCCTGTGCCTGCTGCCCTTCTCACTCCATTGGCTGCATAAGCTATGAGCCGCATGGAGGAGTTAGATATGGAGGTTAAGGTTGCAGGCTGGGAGTTAACCTTATCAGCTGTAGCACCTTGCAGGGTATCTCCTAGCTCATTTAGGAGATCCCTCTGAAGTCACATGAAAGGCAACAAATAATTCAGCAACCGTAAAGTAAAGGCCACTGAGGAGAGCATACACTTCCTGTATCTGTCTATCGTGTGAGAATCTTAGTTCAGTGGATGAACAGATACAGAAGTTTCAGCTAACTCCTTTTTTGTGGCCGCTGCCACCACCAATGCATCTACAGAAAACCTTTTAGTTAAATACTGCCTATCTTCCGGGGCCGTAATGAACATATTAGGCCTCCATGGAATGGGGTCCACTGAGTCCGGAGAGTCCCAATCCTTTCGGCTCACCAAACCCAGGAGTGGGTCAAAAGGTGGAGACACCCAAGAGGTGGAGGGTCGAGAGCCAAATAACTCCAGGTATACCGACTCATCTTCAGAAGTGGAAAGGGACTTTCAGCCACCCCACTGTTTAAGGATCTCCAGGATGCCTGAAAAAGAGACATCCTCAGAGAGTGACCTTGGGGACCCTTCTGAATCTTCTAAGTCAGTATCAGAAGTGACAGACTCAGGGGAGTCTATGTGCTACCTCTTACACTGTCTCTTCCGAGGGATCTCCACAGAGGGATGTTCTGGGGAAGTATCGGAAAAGGAGGATCAACCCATCTACTCTATGGGTGATGGACAGGTAATGAAGAGGTGGACATTGGTCCCTTAGGGGAAAGAGAATCTGGAGCCGAAGGTGGAGCAGACTCAGTTGAGAGCACACTCTGCATCACCTCGGAGACACCGCGGTCCTTGGCCGAAAGAGACTCCAGCCCCGAGAGTCCAGGAGATCTCCTCGGCACTGAGGAGGGTGGCTCCAAGGCAAATGTGGGAGCTGAACTCACCTGAGCAGAGATGCTGAGTGGGAGAGCCAGTTCCGACAAGGGTCTGACTCGACTCTGCCCCCCCGGAGCCTACCAGGGAGTGTCAGCCCCCAGGTCCCTTGATGGACGAAAGCATCAAGGAAACAGGAGCAGACATCAGAGCCAAAATATCAATAGTGATTACTGGCTCTGGTGGTTCCAGCATGATTCCCTTACTCTCTGGCTCCACACTTGTTCAAGTTGGAGGAGGAATCGGCATAGTAAAAGATACCGTTGTCGGCTCCAAGATCCGATGGGCTGGGCTCGAGAGAATATCAGCTAGGGTCCGGGTCCGAAGCAACCTCTTCACTACCCACTCCATGTTATCATCCGATAGCCTGGAAGATCTAGAGGAATGACAGGAAGACTTGTGGCTACCTGCCTCCAACTGTAGTAAAGGAGACACTGGCACCGAACGAACAGGCTCCAAGGATGGTGACCAGCTCCTCTTTCGGCTCTGCAATGGTTCTGACAAGACAGATGCAACCGAGGGAAAACCATGTTTCTCTTGCCCAACAACTTTCGGAGCCAAAGAAGCATCAAGTCTGGTGCTGCTTGTCGGCTCAGACACTGGAGCCGATGAAGCAGATTTTTGAGTCTTGTCCAATTTTTTGGTCTGATTTCCTTTGTCCACTTTTAATAAGCCCCTCAATATGAGCTTATTCCTCCTCTCCTGCAAGACCCTGGCACTAAAACTATGACAAATGGAGCAGGATTCTTGAAGACGGAGTGGACCCAGACAGTACACACAACTAGTGTGTCCATCAGTAATGGACATCTTTTGAGTGCAGGAATCACACTTCTTGAATCCTGACTTGTGTTCCTTAGCTGGTTCCTTAGGCATGCTAGCTATAAGGAAAAAAATTCTCAATAAAAGTTAGAACAAACTATAACTTTTATAGAAAGAGAAAACAGCAAAAAACAAGTATCTAGAGTAAGTTTTTTTTTTTTTTTAATTAATTAATTTATTTATTTATATTAAGAGAAGAAAAGGGAGGAGAAGTCTCTAAGTTAAATGACTATCTCCTCCACCAGAGGAGACGCCTCTAAGTTAAATGGAGTACTCCTAAAAAGGAAAGAAGGAAGAAAAGGGACAAGAATCCTCTAATTTAAATGGATTCTTGAGGAGACAACAAGGCCCAAAGAAAAAGATAGCTGCAAAGGTAAAATTACAAGGTTTAGAAAGCCTAAAATAGCACAAGGCTATTACGATAGAACTAGTAAGTAAAAACAGCTAATAATTAGACAGTAACTATTATAAACTATATAAAATATAACATTTTTCAAGCCTGAGCCAGTGAAGACAATCCCGAAGCTTCAAGCATCAAATGAGATCTGGGGAATAGCCGCTAAGCACCATGGGATAGGACGCAGCCTCAAGTCAGTAGAAGCTCTCGAGTTTTAGTATAGGCCAAGTCAGAGCCGAGGTTTTGGCTCCGAACCCAAACAGCAAGAATGAAGGCAAGATGGGGCAACATAACATCCTTATTTTGCATTTTAAAAACTTTATTATATAACTGCTGCTATACATTCCGCTCCCTTTTATACACAAAACTTGGATTACTACCAAACAATTCTTTCCTATCAGGTGCTGAACCAATAATCAACAGATGTTCAAATATTATATATTTCACATGTCTTGTTCTTCAGTTATGGTTCATAAAATATCTAACAGGCCCTTTCTTTTGCTGCTGCTTTCACTATTATTGGTTAAAGTGGGCTCAAAAAATATGGCTAGCATTACGTTCTCGTAGGACCTTTTCTTTATTTTCTTGTAGTAACCCCTCATCACATTCCCTCTGTCTAAAACATCTATCGTCTAGTCCATAGCACATAAAAATGTTGATCCTGATTGTGTAATTGACCCTGTCATAGAAACTGACTCCTGACTATGCTATTAAATGCACACCTTGAGTGCATTCTCTTCAAATGTAAATATTTATTTGTTTGTACATCCTTATTAAAACAGCAGTACTAATCCTACCATCATTCAAAAATAGACCTACTAAAAATCATACATTATGTGTAGAAAACCTTAAACGTTAAAAACCTTGAAGTGCTATGCAAGTAAGTAATAACATCCAGTGACAGCCAATTACAGTAATAAAAAGGAGACAAGTCAGAAAGTTCAGTGACCAGTGTTTCAGCAAGCAAATCTCCCATTAATTCAACACTGGAGAAAAACTGCTAAATCTCCCCTTAAAGAATCAGGATGTAAGCATTTAAACTTCATGTAGTCTGTTAAAAAGGCATATGATGAATGCCATTACCCTGCAATCACAATCATTTTACATTCAAGTATACAGGTGTTTTAAATTCATAAATTTTTTATTCAGATATTTAGCCTGAATAAAATAAGCATTTACAAAAGACTAAAATATTGCGAGTTGGGTTGATACAGAGGTATTGGTGTTAGCAAGGTGAGAATAGATATTACCAGTGGAAGCACAGTATTAAACATTAAAATGTCCTCCTTTTAATTTCGATATAAGTTATTTCCTGGAAATATTATCTGACACATCTTCCCAGACTGTGTCGACGTTAACTCCTTTTTTGTAACAGAATTTGTGCAACATGTTATTGTAGTATCAAGATTTAATGAACTGGTAGTCTGTTAAATGAAGTGAAGTTAAAATTTCACTAAAACAAATACGGACGTTAGTGTTCAGATAAAGTTGCTCAGTTTCTTATGTTCTGCCTTTATCATATGGCCTAAGGGAGATGCATTTACAGTGTTTCTCCCAGAAGAAGGAGAATACTATTATACAATCTTTTGTCAGTGAGGAGCCTTTTAACAGACACTCACTTTCTGATCATTTCAAACCACTCACTCTGGAAATAGCCACTTTGTTTGTTGCTAGGCATGTATGAGGTTAAATAGGCTTTTTGATCATTAAGCCACCAGATGCTACAGTACCCACACTTCTTTGATTAGATACTTCAGTTGACATAGCAGGAGTTTGTTCATTAAAGAGGTCAGGTGGATGTAAATTATGCCTATTAGCCCTCCTTTTAAGTTTTCATTTCCTTACTTCTCCAGCGGGACTACTATCTTCTCCTGACCTTGGAGACTATGATCATTTGGGGGAGTACCTACTTTGATTTGTATGAAGATCTTTCATATATTGTGATATTAAAAAAAACTGTACTGAAAAGAAGTCTGAGAATTTGTATTCCTTTGTACCTGGTTAACTATAAAACTAGAACAAGCTTAAATTTCCTTGATACTAATCTCTGAGTCAAATACATCATTAATGACATCATTAGAAAAAAAGTTCACTATTAGTTTAGCATGAAGGGTCTTTCTGTGAAATTGTTGTAAACTACTTTGTCAGTCTTATTTGAATAGTCTAGAAATTCAGCTAAATGTTATTTTATATTATGTTATGTTATCAGTGTCATTACAAAAAGTCTGGGAAGAAAAATCAGTGAGTTGTGTTGGAATATGTAAGGGAACTGCCTGCTTCATGTTTTCTTAAATCAGACACCAAGGGCCTCCAGCCCATCTATGTAAGGAGCAATCCATGACGCCTGCCTATTCATTGCCCTTAGAAGATGAACCTAACAAGTAATTCAACATGTGATGCAGAATAAAGCATGCACACAGACTGAAAACTAAACAACCTATAATGACCTTACTTTGCAAAAGTAAACAAAAGTGATTCTTCGTGTTCTTTCTTTTGCCATCCCGCACACAATCTGTACTCAGTATCTGGCATACAAAACATTGTGAAAGAACACACCACTTCATCCTCAGAGTATTAATACACCTTACTGTGCACAGTGCAGGTACAGATGAAAGGTAGCTGACATTCCTATAAAGGTTTTCTTTTAATTCCTTTTAACCTCTTGTTAGGGGCACTGCAAGGCAACTCCAAGATACTTTGGAGGTTTAACCAACCATGGAAGAGACAAGGGAATGAGTTGCTTCTTCATCTCTTTAGCACTTCATTTATAAGGAAAACATCAGTCTTAAACACGTTAACGTTTAAACTGACCTTTGTTGCTTCTAATAACCTCAGACAGTCCTTTGTAGTAGGTCCAGTCAATGAGATTCCATCAATTGCAAACATAAGACCCCGTATCTCTCCTGTTAAGTAATCCCATTTGTAAATACTCCAGTGCCTTCAACAATGAAGAAAGAGGTTCACTAGCAAGCAGAAATAATGTGGGGACAGTGGTCATCCATGCCTCATTGTTTTCCTCAGAAGTTAGTGGACATGGGTTCCTATTAGAAGACCAAAGACGCATTCTTTCAAATGTGTCTTGGTTGAACTTAAAAGACTGAAATGGCAAAATATTGAAGCGGTTTTTAAGTGAATTCTTTCCCTGGGAAAGAATTTGCTTGGTCGCTTTGTTACTTTGCCATGTTCGGCACTGTAGTGCAGTCTCGGAGTTGGTATATTTAAGTACGGGGTGTGGGGTGGTGCAGCCCCCCCACATGGGGATCAAAGCCCCCCACTTAATGTAATGTTTCAACTGTTTTGTTTTTTATTTTTTGTTGGAACAGCAATTTTTTTCCCTTGGAAAAAAATTGCTGTTCTGACAGTTCGACATTGTAAGCTTTCGCTTACATAGGGTCGATTAATCACCATTCGATTTTTTAAGTGTTTAGTTATCTAATATAGACCCATGGGCATAGCCAAAGGTTAGTTAACACCCTAGCCATGAGTAATATATCAAGGGCCTGTATTCTTCTCTCTGATTCATCATATATCTCAGAAATATACATGGGTATCCATAAGTACTCTCACTCTACAGAATCAAGTGCATTTGAAAAAAAACTCCTAATAATTCCATGGTTTGAACAGAGTCAGTCTGTTCCTACATTTATGATTAAAAACTAGGCAGTCTCTAGACCATTATAAGCCTAGCCATACCCCCCCCCCCATATTTAATGGTTCCCTCCAGCCTCAAGGAAAACAAAGCAAGATAGATCAGGAAGAATTTGAAGCTGCCCATCCAATTATGTAAGCTTACATTGAAAGTGGAAAGGGTGCTACCCTGCTTGACATGAAGTGGAAGTTTGTCCCAGGGTGAAGGATACATTGGGGTATAACTCTATTATAACATTGTGTCATATCTGTCTGTAAATGAAGGTTCAGTTCAGTTAACTGAATATTTAAGGTATCATTTGTAATATGAAAAAATAAGAGGTTAAAGAGGGTTGGATCTTTCATGGCTTGAAAGTCTAGGCACAGATCTCCATGGAGGAGTCTATATGAGACTACATACAGAGATAGGGCTACTAATCTTTCCTGATGCCTAAGATTTTTGAGGACCCTGATCTCTTTCATTTAAAATCTCTGAGGTCTCTTGAGTGATAAATTTAGAAAAATACCTGCCAAAATGTGCATTATATTCAATAATGGAGCTGATGAGATGAGTAAAGGGGAAATTAAAGACTTCTTTGGATCTAGTGGAGATACCTTTGGAAATTAAAGGAGCCAGGCACCAAGCTTTCTGAACTACCTTGGAGACAGGATGATCAAATCAAAACAAGAGTGTCTAGATCTTTTGTGACAGTGTCTGACTGACCTATATAGTATATGAAAATGGTTTGTTTACCAAAGTTAACTATGCTGATTGTCTAGTTTGAGACCATTTCTTTAGTAGCAATTGTTAAGCTAGTATAACCCATGCTGCAGTTGTATTTGCAAGTTAAAGATCAAATAGCAACATCCAATTTCCCGTCATCTGCAAACTTAGATACCTATACATTGAGAGTGCTGACCTGGATGTCTGATAAATAGATGCCAAATAAGTGATTGCCACCTCTGATCCCTGTGATTCACCACTGATCTCTATGATTAACCTCTGGGAAATTTTTTGCTTTCAGAAGTAGCACCTATGACTCTAACCACATGGGTTCAATCAGACAACCAGTTTGCTATCCACCAAACAACATAAGGATCCACATTCAGATTTATAAGTCTGTCAATACCATCTGAATGGGAGATAGTGTCAAAGACCTTGACTTTGTACTGACTAACCTCTATCCATTCTTCAGTTATTTTTTCAAAGAAATATATGAGGTTAAGAGGCAGGACTTTCCTCTGACAAAGCTGAATTGGTGAGGATTCAGTGTTAAGAGATTTCCAATGTCCAGGTTAATGACTCCTGAAATAATACACTCCACAGCTTTTCATATGAGGTTAGTTAGAGTAATTGGTCTATAGTTACCAGGATCTGTGATTCAGCTGCCCTTGTGTAACAACATTGCAATGGTTGTCTTCCTGGTGTCTGGAATGTTGCCAGTGGAAAGGATTAGATTAAGCAGGTGAAGTAAGGGCTCAGATAAGCTATATATTTCACTGAAGGTCTATGGCTTAAATGTTCTTAGCTTTTGACAGTGCTGAAAAACTTGCACCATGGTAATTAAAAGGGTTGGTTAAGATTGTGTAATCTGTGGAATAACTATAGCTGTTGGTAGTGAAAATGTCTACTAATTTTTTCAGCAATGATATTAGCTATTTCCTTTGGGCCAGAGTATACCATATTATCTAGTAGTATTCTCTGTACACTGTTAGGTGTTGGTTTTAACTTCCAGAATAATTAAAGACAGATTTATAGTTATTTTTGTTTTAGTGGCCATTTTAATTCAACTCAGCTTTGAGCTTTCTAATGGTTCCCTTAAGCTCTTTACTAATTTGCTTAACTGTGCCCTAAAGATAGCTACAATAGACTTCTTTTATGCATGAAGCACGTTCTTTGTCTTGCTATATAATTTATTTATACATGTATTCCACCACAATGGTTTAATTTTAAATGTCTCATTATATTGGTGCACATAGGGACTACATTATCAATACAAATATTTAAGTGGGAGTAGAAGTTAGAGACATAGGCAGCAGCTTTATCAGTGGGATCCAATGCAGGAAAATTAAAGCAGAATTTATTTAGGTAATCTAGTAATTGAGCGAGGTTTGCTTTTGGGAAGTCCCTAAACAGTGAGGTATTTACATGGGAAGTGCCATCAGTTTTAAAGGAAAAGGTCACTAATAGATGGTCTGATTTAACAAGGCAAGATGATACAGATGGAGAGGTACAAAACGTGGTGATATTTGAGAGGACTAGATCAAGGATATTGGTTTCCCTAGTAGCACAGTTAACAATTTTAAAAGAGAGTTTGCATTTATAATGTCAAGGAAGTGTTGGACATGCTGACCATTGGCAGAGTAGGTCAGTCAATTAGTTTACTGATAGGTAGTTGAAGTCCCCTAGCAGACACGTGTTGCATTTAATGGTGATTTTAGTGACTGTGTTAAGGCAGTTATCATGCTCAGAATGGGACATAAGTAGAAGGGGTAATTAGTCTTGTTTATGATGGTATGGAAATTCAGGAGTTCAAATATGGTGTCTTGAGGAGTCTGTCATGGGATGATATTATCCCTTACATTGGTCAGTAGGTCTGAAGGCATGATAGCTACTATAACCTGGAGAACAGGGAGTGGTTTCATTGCTCTGAAGCCATGACTCTGCAACTGAATGAACAAGCATGTGCTCAAGTTTCAGATGAGCCTCATGTTTGGACTTTTTCAAGGCCTTCATAAGAAAGGTGCAGACCATCCCTACCAAAGTAGCAAGGCTTGTCAGCCATCTCATCCTAAGCTAACGCATAATGTATCCCCTTAGAATGGCATCAGCAATATAGCCAATTATGGAAGTCAGTTATCTTGTCTTTGAATCTTAGCATCATTGTGGGTGATGGCAAAATGACACTCATGATATATGTCTTTCCTGTCTCACACTTGCATAGTAACCCCAATCATATCAACCTGAATGTCCCTCTAGGTGAAGTATCTAAGGCAATTCACCCCAACATGGACTGCTATCAGGTCATAACTGCATTTGTCAGGATGGAGAGTTCAAAGAACTATTTTTACATCTTGTATCATGGTTCCAGAAAGACAGCTAACTGTCACCCTATTCTTATCCAGTCTGGTGAGGGAGATGTCTGTATGCCAGATAACAGAGTCACCTATTACTAAAAATAGCCATGGTTAGATGCAGTCTCTGTTGGTCACAAGGGCTTGGAGTCTGCACACTTGTAAGTCTTAAATGCATGCATACTAGCTGTGAGGCATAAAGGCTCAAGATGGGTATGCTTCTGTATGGTCTAATGTCTGAGGTTTGTTAGTCTTTAGCCTGGGACATGTTGACAGCATTTTCTTAACATCTTTAGTCTGGAATCACAAAGCCGCTTCCCATGATGATTTAAAATCACTTTTATACTTTCATGTAGAAGATGTTTTGGTTTGGTTAGGAGTACACAGGTCATTTTATTTCATTTTTAAACTTTTTGGATAAAGATGTCATTGTCTGGTTATGATTTATATTTCTGTACATCTGTCTTGTTTATCACCACTTACAGGATCTGCTCTTTTTTTCCAGACTACTTTGTCTTATTTTTTGTGTGTTTATTTTTTGAAAATTCTCTAATTTGATCTATATATATATATATATATATATATATATATATATATATATATGTATATTCATACACACACACACACACACACACACACACACACACACACACACACACACACACACACACACATGAGTTCCCTTCAGATAATCGAAGTTTTACAACTTTGAATTTCATATGGCCGAGACCATATGATCAAAGTTTTGAAACTTCAAACGCTCTGAACGGAGATTTCCATACAGTGTGGAATGGAAAATTTTCCCTTTCCTCGCTGTAGTACAATGTAGGAGTTGGTATATTTAAATTGTAAGGGGTGTGGGGGGTGCAGGGGGGCTTGCCTCCCCCTGCAAAAAGTCATCTGCTAACGCTCAGGAGTCTCTGCTGATATATTTGAGCTTTTCTTGATTGTAAAGGACTGAAATTAATTCACGTTAGTACATTTTTGTGAAGTTTTCCATCCTGTTACTTAAACTGAGGAGAAGAATTATTTTTTATTTAACATATGAGCTATAAGACTCTCAGTCAAACTAACCATGCTGGTTCTACAAGTGGCTATTTGTTTTTCTTTTTTTCTTTTTTAACTGATGCATAAATGAAAGTGTTTTATGAATAGACTGAATAAAGCAACCTCATTTTGTTTTATTTGATGATGAAACAACAACAACTGCTATAGACTGTGCATTATTCCTTTCTTGCTGACCATTCTTGAATGAATACCTGGTATTGTGGCACCAGTTCACGTTTGGTATACCTGTCCTTGAAGTCTCTGGCATTAACCTTGCTACTTTCTGTGGACATGCTAGGGTAATTTTGATTTGTCATACAAGCTACCCCAGTCTCTTGATTTTTTTTTTAAATATTATAAACATCTAGGGCCACTTAATGTGGAAAAATTGTCAACCATCAGCATTTGTGAAATTTGTTCAAACGTTACTAGTTGTAGGCAGTTAAACACCTAGACACATGGACAAAACAGTATAATGTGCTACACATCAGTAGCAGATATTAGTACAAAACATGGCTCCACAACAGCAATTAGGCAGACAATACCGTGACACAGAGTCATAAATTGAGTTTACAATAAATTGTTGTAGCACATCAAGAGTAAAGTAGATGGTAATAGAAAATAAATAGATCTTTATAGTAGAGTCAACAAAAAAAGTGTAATTGTACACCAGGAGAGTAACAGGACATTAAAAGAATAACAGGACCTCACTGCAAAAAATTACAGCTCTGCATCAAAAAGTCAGGTTTCTGGCTGGAGGAAAGAAGTTCAGCCTAAGAAATCGGACTATAAGAACAAGACACTTTCTTTTTTTAATTTATGAAAAATCTCTATTGATTACATTTAGGAGGATAGCAGAATGTGAAGACTGGTCTTCTTTGGAATTGCCAAGATTCAGTGCACATTTCTAAGACTACTTTGACCTAGACCCCAGTGAAGCAAATGATTAAAAGAAATTAAAGTGGGAAATCCTTTCATGCACCATTGTTACACTATCCATCCAAGCACAGCACTTTCACAACTGCAGCTATTTGCCTGAAAAACCTCCAAGATCGCAAATACCTGATATCATTCATTTTTCCTGGAAGTGGCTTTAGACAGATGAAAGCACTCATTGAATTGGTGGTAATGTGACACTTCCTCAAGTCCTTACCACACCCCCTACCAACGACTTTAAGATAGGTTAGCCAATGGCATTGTACCTAGTAGAACAACTCACTAAGTTGGCAAGTGAAAACCTATCCCATATTGCACCACAAAATACCAGTACATAGTGAATATTACTGAATGAGCTAGTAAGGCTAAATGTAGGGGTATGGGGAGCAAACGGTATGGAGAAAAAATGCTGGAGTTCCCAATATGTCTGAGGTCTGCTATTTACAGACTGTTGAACAGGTCCCACATTGCATAGACTTGCAGTAGATGGACTGGACACTCTAAATTGACCATAGGCTTAAGCGTGCATGCAGTTGTGTGGTATGGAAGAACAGCTGTTGCAGGGCAAGCTACCCGGTGGTGTGAACCATGACTATAGCTGATTGTTACTGTTGAAGTGACACCCCAACCTCATGTGCAAAAATGGAGAAATGGGGTTTTGGATGAATGGATGGAACTGGTAAAACACCTTAATAAAATCTTAAAAATGTTGTTATGACATGCCAGAGATAAAGACAAAAAAAATTGTGACACTCTGTTGTCATGTTTGCTATTCACCACTAAAGATGTTCTCCAGTTTTCCACAAATTTTAATGCTTTTTTAACTCAGCTTGAGGTATTCCACACATAACCAAAATTATATAGGAGCAGGAGACTATTATCTTTAAACTATGTTTGAACATATGTCTGAAGTGTGATTGAATAAGCCATATTGCTAGTTGGAGCATTCTCAAGAGACTTAAAAATAATCCTACAATAGAAACTGAAGAGTGAATATGCTCCAAGAAAGTGATAACGTGCCAGTTTTAGTACTCAAGGAAGAAATCAGATTTCAAACCATATGACAAGATCCTTTTGAGGTTTTCAGAAAGAATGGAAAAATCATCTGTAAAATAAAACAGACTTATAAATGTAATCTTAAACAAATATATCATGTAAAAGCCTTAAACCTCTGGAAAGAGCAGTATACACAACTGATCGGACCATGGAAGCCTTTCAAATGTCTCAGCTGTATGCAAACAGGTCTAAGAGTTTGATCTATTAAACAAGAAAAAAATATTATTTGTATAGAAAAAGGCAATCTTAAATACCATAAGATTTTTGTAAGTGGTTAAAAAATTAAGGGTCAAGCTTTATAGAATCCCATGGGTACAAAGGGTAGATAAAAATAAAAAATAAAAATGTTACATCTAGGGGTGATGGTGGACTCCTACAGTAGTTGGAAAAAAATCCAGTTATTCTGTTACCAAATTATGATTGTCAGACCTCATTTATGTAATGACTTCTGATATCTGAATGAAATATGTAATTTCAATTTAAACCATAAGCCTAATTTGCATAAGTTAAATTAAAATCTGGGAAAAGCAAGGTGTTGTTCCTCCTTTGAATTTACTAAAGGATATTAACAGATTCTCTTGAATGAGCAGGAAAAGTACACAAACATGCCTTTTCAACATCACATAGCCTGTTTTATCAGTAGAGAATACTTCCCTTAGGGTTGAATGGCATCCCTGAAACCTGATAGTTATTAATAGATAAGATATTTTGATCACATTCCCAGTACATAGCTGCTTATCTAAATGATATGGTCATAGTTAATTAGGATTGAGAGAGCTGAATGTCCAAAATCAAGATAATTCTGGATTCCCTTAGGTCAGCTGGGCTTACTGCAAAGCTTTCTAAATGTAAATTAGGAATGGCAGAAGTTAAATAGCTTTGATATATAACTAAGTGACAGGTAGTAAAACTTCAAACTGAAAATAACAGTAGAATCTAACCCGCATCAGCCACAAGTGGTCACTAAACATCAGACCAGTGGCTCTTAGGCTCTGACAGAATACTCTAGGAAATTTATCCCAAATGTCACTATATTAACATGCCACCTGAGTGAGCTTATGAAAAAAAAGTGCTGCTAAGGGTCAAATGGACTAAGAACACTAAGCAAAAGTGTTTCCTACCTTAAAAGAGGCTGAGTTTTCAATACATTTTTGTAGTACTTGTGTTTGCTAAGTAGGTTTAATAATAGCTGATGTATCTCTGGTAGGTACTGGGATTGTTTTCTCACAAGTCTGCAATATGGATAAGAACTCAGGTCACTCTCTTAGTAGAAAGTTTTCCTCAGAGGAAATTAAGTATTCCACAACTGAAAAGGAATGTTTTACTGTTAAAGAAACAGTTAATGCCCTGATAGTACTATTGTATAAGTTGAACTTAGCATAACAGTAGATGTTTGAGTGATCACTGCTGCAGTAGCCTTGCTATATGGGTTATATCCTGCCAAGGATAACAGATGACCAACTTCCAAAGCTTCAGGTTGTGCCTTCCATGTGCCCAAACTGCCAATCAGAACAAGGTGAACTGACTAAAAGACAAGTATGGACGCCAAACCTTTCAGAGCTTTCTCGTCAAAAGGGAGAGGGAGGCTGAGCTCTGAAAGAACAATGCTAGGAAAATGAAAAAAATTAATGTCCGCACCCTAGTATAAAAACACACCAAAGACAAGGGAGGGTGGAGGGAGAGAGCAGCTACTGCAGCAGTGATCACTGACCATCTGCTGTTATGGCAAATTCAACTTACACAACTGTACTATGTTCTTCATATTGATTACTTCTGCAGTAGCCTTAGCTATATGGGTAGATTACCATAGCTAATTATATTTGGGATGAAAAAGGATTAGGGTCCAGGTGGTACTGGAGAATGGTCCTAGCAAAACTTGAACTAGACGTAGAGAAGGAATCAAACTTATAGTGCTTTGTAAAGGTATGTACAGAGGACCATGTTGCAACTTCTAGAATACTTCTAGAATCCAACCATTTCCAGAAAAACATAGATGAAGCCAAGGCCCTGATACAGTGAACCTTGACCATACCTGGAATAGATTTGTCACAGTGACTATAACAAAAGTTAATAAACTTAGACAACCATTTAGAAACAGTGTGTTTTGTCACAACTTGTCTCTTCTTCTTACATTCACAAGAAATGAACAATTAATCAAAAGATCTGAAAAATTTAGTTCTGTTAAGATAGTACCTGAGTTGTCTGTGGACATCTAATATATGGTATGTCCCTTCTCCCTGATTTCTAGGATTAGAAAAGAAAAGAGAGAGATGAGTAGTTTGGCTTAAGGTAAACTTGGATAACACTTTAGGCATAAAAGAAGGATTAGTTCTCAAGGAAACCCTGACCCTATGGAAAATGAGGTAGTGTTGACTCACCATAAGAGCTTGCAACTCAGATAGCCTTCTTGCAGAGGTCAAAGCAATTATTAAAACTACTTTCCATGTTGAGAACCTTAAGTCAGCCAGATTAGCTAATTCAAATGGAACAAGTGTTAGCTTCTCTAACAGAAAATTAACATGTTGAAGGGGACACACCAATCTACTTGGAGACCTCATGCAAAACCCCTTTCATGAACATTTTGACATGAGACAGCCTTGAAAGGGAAGGATCCATGAGCAGACCTGCTGAAATGGCCAACAGATGAACCTAGACAGAGGAAGAAGAAAGGTTATAGGATAATAACTCACACAAATACTGTAAAACCAAAAAACAGCTAGTCCTGAATGGGTGCTGGTTACATTGTTGGCATCAACCAGAAAACCTTTTCCATTTGCTAATGTATGATTTTCTTGTAACAAGGATTTCTTGATTTCATTAGTACCTGCTGCATGTCCTCAGAAAACGTGTCTGAAAGGAATTAAGACCCCATCATTCAGGCAGTCAAGTGAAGATGATTGATTGTGCGGTGTATCAAACACCCCTGTTCTTGTGTGACTAGATATCGTCTGTGAGAAAGCTTGAGGAAATTGCCCCAGGCAGTTTCCAAAAGAAGGGAGAACTACAGTTGCATGGGCCAGAAGGGAGCCACCACAATGATCTTGGAGGATTCCTTCTGAATTTTCATAAGTATCAGGTAATAGTGGAAAGATTGGAAAGGCATACAAAAACATTACTGTCCAAAGAAAAGAAAAGGCATTGTCTTCTAGGCCTTCATGCATGGAGTCCTGGAACAGAATTTTGCCAGTTGATTGCTCAGAGAGGAGGATCAAGTCTTGAAAGACCTCTAGTATCTAGTTTATATTCACGAGGATCTGGCCTAGTCCTGCTCAGTTTATCTGCCACACAGTTTTGCTCTGATGGAATGTAGGATGTCTGAAGAGTGAAACGGTGCTGTGAAGCTATATCCCCCAAGCTAATATGGCTAGTCTGCAAAAGAGGTCCAACTTTTTCCAATTGCTTGTTGATGCACCTCACTTGAGGTGGTCTCAGTCCTTGTTGTCCCACACACCCTGCACTTTTATCCCTCTCAAAACTGCTCCCCAAGCAAAGTATGAAGAGTCTGTGGTGAGTGACTTCTTTGGAGTAGGGATGGGGAAGGGGAGACCTGGATTTAAGGATATCTGTTGTCTCCACCAAAATATTTATATTCTGGTGGGGAGACCTGGATTTAAGGATATCTGCTGTCTCCACCAAAATATTTACCTTTTAGCAAACCCCAGTACTGGGATCTGAAACGATAAAGATTGTTGATGCTGGGACCAACGAGATTTCATATACCACTGCATCTTTCTCATGTGGAGTCTTGCCAGGGGTATCATGAGAATTATAGATGCCATGAGACCCAAACTTCTAAGGTATTCCCTCACAGTGATTGATGACTGAGTGGAAAACCTTAGAAATAGATCTAGATAAAGACCTATTTTTTTCCCTGTGGAAGAAAAACGCTTTGAACTGAGATATCTAGTTGACATCCCAGGAAGACAATCTTGTGTGAGGGAGTTAAGAAAGACTTTAAATGTTTTCTTGGAATCCCAGGTTGTGCAAGATATCTCTCACCCAAGAGAGAAAGACTGCTGATATTTTAAAAAAGATTCTGCAAAGATAAGCAATTGTATAAATATGGAAAAATAAGGATACCCATGAGATATAATTGGAGCCAGACACTTTATTAACACTCTTGGTGCAGTGGATAGTCCAAATGGTAAGGCAGAGAAGTGATAAAGTGTTCCAGAAACACAAAACCTTAAGACACATCTGAAGTCTGAATAAATAGGGATGCGAGCATCTTTAAAGTCTAGTGTTACAAAGAAATTTGAAAGAGGAAGAAACAGCAGGTTGTGAAATAACATAATTTTGGCCACTATCAGAAATATGTTTAGAAAAGAAAGAGTTAGAACACGTCTCCAAGCATTTTTTTAATGATACTAAGAACATCCTTGAATAAAACCCCTTCTCCATCCGGGAAGGAGGAACTGGTTCTATCACTCCTTGGGATAGCATGTAATGAAGAACATGAGGAAACAAAAGAGTCTGACCTGCAGAATGAGGAATGACCCACTGGAAAGGTGAAATTTCCTCCATTAACATCTCTAACCCTCTTGAATGATTTTCAGAACCCATGTGTCTGAAACAATCTGTTTTCAAACAGAAAAATGGAGACTAGGAACTTTTAGAAGAAAATAGGGGCCAGAGTGGGAGGGGTTCACAAGGTCTCTTGAATAGTCATTCAGACTTGTTGGAGTGTCCTTGGTTTTGAGAGTTTTGAGACTTCTTTTGTATCCCCTTGTCACTTTTTCTTAGATGTCTATGTGATGATGTGAGGTACTGGCAGCTGTGTTAGGGGGACTATGGCAGTGCATATGTAACATATGCCAGCATAGCTAGCTGGAGTTTTTTAAAGAATCATATGACATTTGAATATAAAACTGATTTATACAGATGCTTGTGTTAAAAATATATTTGTAAAGTTGCTTTCATTTAAAATGCATAAATAGTGGGTCCTGCTGGATGGAAAAGAAATATACATGATGTCAGACTGTATTGCTGTAACTGATGAAACAGATGTACATATTTTAACAGAGGATACTGGAAGGGAAAAGGGTTAAGCTCACCCCACCTAGCCTTAAGAAAAATATCCTGAAATTAAATGATTTGGTTTAGGCCATAATGATTTTATCTCACAGATCTGAATACAGCCAGAGACACAATGTCTGTGAAATGTCTGGGTTGGGATCCTGCTCTATTGTCCTTAGTGGTGAACTAATTGCTATGCTAGGGTGCCAGAGAATGGCTTGTTAGCTTCTGCAAGTAGAGTGGATGTGTTGGAATTGTTTTACAGTTCCCAGATGCTGTAATAAATTTTAGCTAAAGTTCTACAGTGTGTGTGTGTATTATGACACATCAGTGCCAGATCCTGGCTCAGATTCTAGTGAGAGGGTAGTGTAGTAACCACATAATCAGGTGACCAGATGTGATGTCATTCTATAACCAGCACTGAAATTGTATTTGAATACTAGTTAGAGATATGAGGACTGCACTATGTTTTTGGACCTGACAAGACACTCATCCACTTTAATCTTGCCTTGCTTTAGTAAGTAACTAGGGAACAATAATTCTTCAGTCAGTTATAGGCTCAAAGGTTCATAGGTTGGTACTAGGTTATGGGCCCTAGGGGCTATACACGCCTAGCCATAACAATTCCCTGGATATTTCTTCCCACAATATTTACTTCCCTGGACCGCTGTCTGTTTTATTTTTTTCTGTATCTGTCTGAGTCTTTCCATCTGAGTTGTTTTTTATATTTTCTGTGATTAAAACTCTTGGGTTTATTGTAAATAATATCCAGTATGTTCATTTTTTATTATTTATTATTAAATATATCTAAACCTTTCATTGTGGCTGGTCTTTTAGAAAATATTTAACCTTTGAGAGTAATTGTATTTATTTAGTGGCACTGTGGCCCCATGTTCCTGCAAGTCTTGCTGCTTGGTTAAACACTACCATTTGTATAAGTATTAATTTACTAAGTGTAATTGGGTACCCTGGTAAGAGCCTTTATGTACCTGGTGTCAGCTGTTCTGGTGGCAGTAAATCTACCTTATAGTCTGGGTGGAGGTGGCACACTGAGTAAACTGTGTCAGCCTTTCCCAGGTGTGTGTGTGTGTGTGTGTGTGTGTGTGTGTGTGTGTGTGTGTGTGTGTGTGGTGTGTGAATCAAATCTCAAAAATAATGTGTGTGACAACTACTTTGAACAGGCACACTGAGAGCACTGATTTCACAGAGACAGTGGTGGGGGACTTGGCTCAGGACTCAGGAATCAGTTCTACTATGGTCAGTGGGGAGTCTTATTTGGAACCTGGAGAGGAAGTCTATCTCCAGGACTGGAGTGTGCTATCACTGTGTGCTCTTAATGGAAATTGTACTTGGTGCAGAGAGCTGCATCTGAAAATGCTGTGTGTGTCTATTTTTCTCACAGTGAATGTTCCCCACCAGTGTCAGTGGTGTGGATTGAGGCTCCTTGATCAATGGCCCATATTGAGGGGCATCACATATTGGTGAGCAGCAGTGAGGATATTAATTGAATTTCTGTAGTCTGTAAGCAGTTGTCTCCAAAAGTGTGTGTACTCTCACCAGCCACAAGGTAAACATAACAGAGTTTCTTTTTCACAACAGTTTTATTTATTTATTTTTTTAGTTTAGTTAAGTCAGGAAAAGCAGGCAAAGATGTCAGCAGAAGATTATGGCAAGCTGACAGTGAAGCAGTTGGGTAAGCTATGCAAATCCAAATGACTGGTGCATGCCAACCTTACTAAAGAAGAAATTATTTGAGTCTATGTCACAGCTGCAGTACAGACCAGCAACCAGGAAGACAACCATTCTGGTGATGGGGATGCACAGTCCTCAGAAACAGGACAGTTTATGTTTTCCTCAGAGGATGTAAAAACCCATCTGGAGGTAAAGAGACTTAAACTGGAGGCAAAACATATGGAATTAGAATCGGCAGAAAGACTGCGATGTTTGGAGGCTGAAGAAAATGAAAAGCTGCATCAACGTGAGAGGGGCATGCTGACTCTTTGACAGGAACATGGAGATAATGGGGAAGGGAATAACTGAACCCCATAAACAACAAATGTTGGGGCATTTCTTCCACAGTATACAGAACATGATAATTTTGATAGTTTTATCCATATATTTGAAGAGTATGTAACCAGTATGATGTTGCCAAGGGCTCTGGGTATGGTTCTGACCCTCTTACTCCATAGTAAAGCTGTAACTACTTTTTCTAAATCATCTGATAGTGATTGTTTAAATTATGGCAAGGTTAAACAATGTTTATTGGAATGTTTTAAGTTAACACCTGAATCTTACAGAAAACAATTATGAGCATAGACATAGGGTATATGAAAATATATATGATTATATTGCTGAGCTAAGCACTTATTTTTATAATTGGGTGAGTGGGTGTCAGATCAACACTTTTGAAAGTCTGGCAGACTTTTTGGTGAAGGAACACGAAATTAGCACTTTGCCTGATGACATGAGAATCTGTTTGGCAGACTGGTCATGTAATTCTGCTGATGACCTGGGGAGAAAAGGAGATCTCTACTTGGCAAGCAGGGTAGCACTGCACAAGAAGGGGATACCCAGTGCTCAATGTAGATAGAAGGGAACCTGCTGAAGGCAGCCAAATCCACCTCAACAGAGTCCACCAGTAAAAGCAGAAGCCACTATGTCAGGTACATTGTCAAATCAGGGTTTAAATGTAAACAGAGGGGCCATGTAGCATACAAATGTCCACTGAAGCAAGGTGGAGAACAATAGGTAAGGGAGACAGCAAGTGGGAATAACAGCATTCCAGTGGTAAGTTGTCTGGAGACAACAGGGGTACCAAACTATCACCAAATTTTGTATCCTATCTTAGTGGATGGAAAACAGGCCACTGCCTAGAGAGACACAGCCTCTGACATAACCATTGTGAAGCCTGTAGTGGTTAATGAGGAGCAGTACTTGCTTGGGAAGTCCACTCCAGTCAGATGTTTAGGGGGGGCCCTATTCCAAATTCCTTTGGTCAGGTTTCACTTTAACTTTGGAGGATAGAAAAGGAAGCAAGCATGTAGGTGTGTTTGAGGATATCCCTGCAAATGTCTTGATAGGGAATGATTTTGATAATGCAGTACCTGGTGTGCATGCAGTTACATGTAGTCAGGTTTGGAAACAGACATGTGGGTCTGGTAGTCTGGGGTGACCCAGATAGACCCCACACCTGAAGCTGGGGCTGGTGATCTGGCTATTTCAGGGAGGGAGCTGCCCTGTAGCAGTGAGCCTGAAGGTGAGCCACAGCTGGTGATAGGTACTGATGTTCCCTTGGACAGGGTGATTGCAAGGACAGAGGTAAGTGATAGTACCCAGGCTGACAGTGAGGCAATACTGTCTGAAGATAGCAGACTTCCTGTGCAAGGGGAGCTGGGAAGGGTCACAAAAGTAGAGTTGAGACAGGCTCAGCATTCGGACCCTACATTATGAGGCTTGAGGGAGGTCGCTAAGGAGGGACCTGATTCTCAAGGAAAAGGGGAGTCTGTATACTGGAACAAAGGATTACTCTATGGATAGCAGACTCCTGAGGGAGGGCTAGATGGTGAGGTAATACAGCAGTTGGTAGTGCCCAGACCCTAACATTTGGCACTTCTAGACATAGCCCAAGCCATTCCTTTTGCAGGTCACATGGGCATAAAGCATACCAAGAGACATGTTATGCAGAACTTTTATTAGTCTGGGAATGTAACAGAGTACTGCAGAAACTGTGAGCAGTGACAAAAAGTAAACAAGGCAGGAGACAAAGTAAACACACTTTTGATGCCTTTGCCTGTGAATGAAGAGACATTTCAGATGATAGCTATAGATATTGTGGAATCTATGAGTATCCCAATTTCTACAAGAAGAACTATATCCTAGTGCTAGTAGATTATGTTAGATACCCTGAGGTGGTGGATCTGTCCTTCATTAAGGCAGATAAGGTAGCAAATGCTTTGTTAGATATTTTCAGCAGGGTAGGTTTCCCGAGAAAAATACTGACATGCAGAGGTGCTGATTTCAAGTCAGATCTGCTGGCTTGTCTGTGGGAGCACTGTGGGGTGAAGCACGTAAAGATTACCCCCTACCAACCCGAGAATGATGGTCTTGCGGAGGGGTTAAACTCTACACTGAAGACCATGCTAAGGGCATTTGCAGACCAGTTTAAGAGAGAGTGGGAAAAATACTTGCCACATCTGTTGTTTGCATACAGAGAAATATCCCAGGAATCCACATTTTTTTCACCCTTTGAGTTGTTGTATGGGCGTAGGGTGAGGTGGTGTCTTGGATTTGATTTGTGATGAGTGGGAGGGTGAATATGAATTCCACAGGAAATCTGTTGTGGCATATGACCTAAACCTCAGGACAAGGTTTGGGGAGCTCATAGGCTTAGCCCAGGAGAATCTGGCAGGCGTCCAAGAATAGAAAAAAGTCTGTTATGACTTGAGCCCTTGAGTATGCTGTGGGCAGCAGGCTATAGTACTAATTACTGCCAGGAACAATAATCTCCAGGCAGCTTGAGAAGGACCCTTCAAAGTGGTAAGGAAGGTCAGTGATGTTAACTACATGGTAAACTTGCTAGGCAGGAGGCAGGGGCACAAACTGTACCATGTTAACATGATGAAGCCTTAGCATGATAAGCCTTCTGCTGAGTATTTACAGTGGGCGGCAGGAGGAGACTGAGGGGGATCTGATGACTGATTTCCTCAGTGAGGCTCGGACTGATACCTCAGTGGAAGGGGTAGCAATGTCACAGCAGCTTTCCCCTACCCAGGTTCAAGAAATCCAGCCAAAGTTACAGGAGTATGAGACATGTTCACTGGGAAACCCCAGTGCACCCACCTGGTACAGCATCATGTGCATACAGGGCCCCAAAGACCCATCAGGCAGGCCCCTTACAGGGTGCCTGAGTGAGTCAGACAGACTCTGAGGGAGGTGATGCAGGAAATGTTGGAACTGGGAGTAATCCTGGAGTTCAGCAGTCCCTGGGCCTTCACAGTGGTGCTGGTACCAAAGAAGGTTGACAGCACCAGGTTCTGTGCGGACTACAGAAAACTAAACAGTCACACAGATTACTCCATGCCAAGACAAATGAAGCCTTAGAGCAGTTGAGTGAGGCTATCTATCTGACCACTATTGATCTGATCAAGGGCTTCTGGCAGGTGCCCTTGACTCCTGCCGCTAAAGAAAAGTTAGCCTTTGTGAGTGACTCCTTTTGGATTATATCAGTTCACAAAGATGCCTTTTGGAATGAAAAATGCTCCAATGACTTTCCAGAGGCTGGTAGATTGTATCCTAGCAGGAGATTATGCCCTTGCTTACCTGGACAGTATTGCCATCTACAGCCATTCCTAGCAAGAGCACCTTCATAATGTCAGGCAGGTCCTGGGCAGACTACAAACGGAAGGGTTGACCATTAAGCCCAGTAACTGTCAGGTTAGTATGGCAGGGTCTACTACCTGGGACACAGAGTGGAAAGTGTTAAGATCAGGCCAGAACCAGCCAAACTGGAAGCCATTCAGGTGTGGTCTGCCCCTGTTACCAAAAAGAAGGTGAAGGCATTCTTGGGGACAGCAGATTACCATAGAAAGTTTGTTCCTAATTATAGCACAATAGCTGATCCCCTCACATACCTGACAAGAAAAAACAGGCCTGATAAGATTGTGTGGACTCCAGCTTGCGAGCACTCATTCCTAAAGCTTAAAGGGGTTTTGGGAGGACCCCCTGTAATAACCAGTCCAGATTGCAGCAAATAATATGTATTGCAGGTGGATGCTTAAAACCATGGTGTTGGGGCTGTACTCAGCCAGGTTTCCTCAGAGGAAGAAGAACACCCTATTGCATATTGCAGCTCTGGACTCCAACCCAGAGAAGAATGCTATGTAGCTTTAGAAAAAGAATGTCTAGCCATAGTATGGGCACTGAAAAATCTTCAGCCCTATCTGTATGGAAGGAAATTCACTGTGGTTAAAAACCCCAATCCCTTAACATGCTTACATTGAGCCAGCTAGCAAAATGACAAGTTATTAAGGTAGATCCTAAGGTTGCAGGCATATGACATGACAATGCAACACTGTAGTGAGGTCAGCAATGCCAATGCAGATGGTTTGTCAAGAGACGGTATGGGTTAATGAGTTCCCAAACAGGCTCATTTCTCTCAAGCTGTGTTCCTCCAGGTTCACTTGAAAAACTAGCTTCAGCCTTCAAGGGGGGGGGGGGTGAGAATATGAGGTACTGGTAGCTGTGCCAGGGGTAATAGGGTAGTGCATGTGTAACATATGCCAGCATATCTAGCTGGAGTTATGTAAAGAATTATATGTCATTTGAATATCAAACTGATTTTTGCAGAGGCTTGTGTTAAAAATGTATTTGTAAAGTGGTTTGAGTTAAAAATGTATCAACTGTGGGTCATGCTGGATGGAAAAGAAATATTCATAACGTCAAATTATATTGTTGTAACTGATGAAATGTTTATATTTTAACATAGGATACTGGAAGGGAAAGGGTTAATTTCAGCCCAGCTAACCTTAAGAAAAGTAGTTGGAAATTAAATGACTTGGTTTAGGCTATAAAGATTTTATCTCACAGGTCTGAATGTAGCCAGAGACGCAATGTCTGTGAAAAACCTGTGCTGGGATTCTGCTCTTTTGTCCTTATTGGTTAACTAATTGCTACCCTGCTGCTCCAGAGAATGACTTGTTAGTTTCTGCAGGAAGGGTGGAAGTGTTGGAATTGTTTTACAGTTTCTAGATGCTGTAATAAACTTTAGCTAAAATGCTATGTGTGTATTGTGACACATTAGTGACAGATTCTGGCTCAGTTTCTAGTGAGAGGTTAGTGTGGGAACCACATATTCAGGTCCCCAGATGTGATGCCATTGTGTAGCCAGCAGTGAAATTGTATTTGAGTAGTAGTAGTGAGAGATGTGAGGAGTGAATTCTGCTTTTGGACCTGACAAGACACTCATCCACTTTCATATTGCCTTGCTTTAGTAAGTAACTAGGGAACAGTAATTCTTCAGTCAGTTAAAGAAATATAATGAGATTAGCTAAACTTTTTTTTTCTGTATCTGTTTGAGTCTTTCCATCTGTGTTGTTTTTTATATTTCCTGTTATTGAACCTCTGGTGTTTATTGCAAATAGATATTCAGTATTTTCATGTTTTTTTATTTATTAAATATCTCTATACCTTTTACTGTGGCTGGTCTTTTAGAAAATATTTAACCTTTGAAAGTACTTGCATTTATTTAGTAGCACAGTGGCTGCACATTCCTGTAAGTCTTGCTGCTTAGTTAAACACTACCATTCGTGTAAGCATTAATTTTATTAAGTGTAATTGGGTACCTGGTAAGAACTTTAAAGTAACTAACTTCAGGTGCTCTGGTGGCAGTAAATCTCCTTTATAGTCTGGGTGGAGGTGGCAGAGCAGGTAAGCTATGCCAGCCTTTCCCAAGTGTGTGTGTGTGTGTGTGTGTGTGTGTGTGTGTGTGTGTGTGTGTGTGTGTGTGTGTGTGTGTGTGTGTATGTGTGTGTGTGTGTGTGTGTGTGTGTGTGTGAAAATCAAATCTCAAAGAGAAAATATAAAATATAAATATATATATATATATATATATATATATATATATATATATATATATATATATATATATATATATATATATATATATAAAGACGGCAAGGATCACCCAGGAAAAAAAAAGGTACTTTAATGATAAAACATTAAACAGTAAGTGCTTTCATCACCTATAGTGACTTCTTCAGACTGAATAATGATTCAAAACACTTCTAATTTAAAGCACAATCTATCAAACTACTAATTAATTAATTAATTAAATAATTAAATAATCATGCATTCTTTAAATGATGCTTCAAGCCCTTTCTTTTTAAATAGGCTATGAACTCATGTCTATTGTTTAAGCCGGGTGGAAAACAGGCATTTAATCACACTTGCCACATATACTCTCTCCAGCTTAATCACACTCTGCATCAAACTATCTGTCATAATTAGAAATTTATTCCAGAACTATAAATTTGAACTTAGCATTACATTTACTGGAAACATAATGCTTCGCTAAAGCATTCTTTAAATCCCCGATCTCAACAGCATCCTTATGTTCATATACACGTTTATATAGTTCTCTGACAGTACATCCAACATAAAAAGAAGGGTATGATTGACATAAAATTAAATACACTACATACTTGCTTTTACAACTGAAAGACTTTTTAAAATTGAACCTAAAGCCATTAATCATGACTTCACATACATCCGTTAATAGATAATCACATAACTTGCAGTTAAAACACTTCAGGATTCCTAACTTTTTAATATCTAAGCTAGTAGATTTTTCCATCTTACTCTGAAACAAATTCTTAAAACTTTTGCCTTTTTTTATACATAAGTTGAGGTCTATCACCCAGTCTGTCTCTAAACTCAACTGAACCTTGTAATATTTTCCAATTGTTAGTTATTAGCTTCTTAATATTATGACTATCTACTGAGTTGCTAATTTGCATACGGACACCAACATCTCTATTACTTAGAGCACTTCCTTTGGATGTCATTTCACACTGAGCTAATCGAAGGTAGGACACTGAGCAAACTTGGATCTATAATATATAACATTAAGTATCCTGTTTTTTTTGCTTATTTTTTCAAGTTATTTATAGCACTTTATGTACTGTATATTTTTCTAGCTAGTTTCACTGTGTGTGAGGTATTAACTGGAAATTGTCCACTTTTATTAAGCATCTGTTGGGTTGTTTGTTTCTGATAACTTGTTGCAGTTAAATGCTTTCTCTAGAGGCTCCTTTAGCTGTTTAAAACTTTCATTTAAAGGCTCACTACTGCTTTTCTGCTGTGAGAAACATTTCTGCAGTTTGTTTCTAAGTAGTGTGGATATTTGTAGCATTATCCATATTCAGGCTTGTATTTGGGCCTAGTGTTTGTGGAGGCTGTGTGTCTGAGCACATATTCAGGGACATCTTGGTTTAGCCAAAGCCATCAGGCATTTCAGTGAGAGGGAATTGTTTAAGGTCATTGGCTGACTAAGGTCACCTGGACTACAGCTTAGACTAAGCACCTCATTGGTTCTTTTGAGCTTTTTGTTTCTTAAAAGTTGTCTCAGGTTTCAACTTCCTGTTACCTAAGAAGTTAAGTTGTGAGTGTTTCTGCCATTTCACACTGAGCTAATCGAAGGAAGGACACTGAGCAAACTCGGAACTATAATATATAACATTAAGTATCCTGCTTATTTGCTTATTTTTTCAAGTTATTTATAGCCCTTTGTGTGCTGTATATTTTTCAAGCTAGTTTCACTGTGTGTGAGGTATTAATTGGAAATTGTCCACTTTTATTAAGCATCTGTTAGGTTGTTTGTTTCTGATAACTTGTTGCAGTTAAACGCTTTCTTTAGAGGCTCCTTTAGCTGTTTAAAACTTTCATTTAAAGGCTCACTGCTGCTTTTCTGCTGTGAGAAACATTTCTGCAGTTTGTTTCTAAGTAGTGTGGATATTTGTAGCATTATCCATATTCAGGCTTGCATTTAGGTCTAGTGTTTGTGGAGGCTGTGTGTCTGAGCACATATTCAGGGACATCTTGGTTTAGCCAAAGCCATCAGGCATTTCAGCGAGAGAGAATTGTTTAAGGTCATTGGCTGACTAAGGTCACCTGGACTACAGCTTAGACTAAGCACCTCATTGGTTCTTTTGAGCTTTTTGTTTCTTAAAAGTTGTCTCAGGTTTCAACTTTCTGTTACCTAAGAAGTTAAGTTGTGAGTGTTTCTGCCATTTCACACTGAGCTAATCGAAGGAAGGACACTGAGCAAACTCGGAACTATAATATATAACATTAAGTATCCTGCTTTTTTGCTTATTTTTTCAAGTTATTTAAAGCCCTTTGTGTACTGTATATTTTTCTAGCTAGTTTCACTGTGTGTGAGGTATTAATTGGAAATTGTCCACTTTTATTAAGCATCTGTTGGGTTGTTTGTTTCTCATAACTTGTTGCAGTTAAACACTTTCTCTAGAGGCTCCTTTAGCTGCTTAAAACTTTCATTTAAAGGCTCACTGCTGCTTTTCTGCTGTGAGAAACATTTCTTCAGTTTGTTTCCCACCCTCCCTCCCTATTGGTATGGTGGTCTTATAGTTGGTGGCTTTGCAGTTGCCCACACCTACTGTAAATTTGATCTGGGACCCTCCTCCCGGTCTAGTGTCATTACGTCATTCTACCCAGTACAGTGAGAATATCTGAGAAGGCCAACCAGTTTAGTTTCTGCTACTCCTTTCTCTCTTTCCACTAAAAAAAAAAAAAAAAAAAAAAAATTCTAAGCTTGTTTCCTGCCTTTCCTGTGGGTAGTCTAGTCTGGATATAGATTTGCTGTGTCCAGGACTATTTGTAGGCTTCTAGGCCCCCAAGCCTTTCTGTGTTGGAGGGAAGCCTTCTAGCTTAATTGTGTTTCTTAGAACTAGCCAGTTTTTTTGTTTCAGCATTCAAGTCTGTTTCTTTGAGCTCAGCACTTGTTCAGAACTTATTGTAAGCACTAAATAAACTACAAATTGCTACAATACTCAACTTTCCTCACTGTCTAGAGGAAAACAGTTTCTAGTACTTAACAAATAAGCACCTATCCAGGCATGTCTAAGGGTCAGCTCCCGTTGTTTTCTCCTGTCTACCTGATGAATCTGGGCATCTTGGGGCAATGCAGTAATTGCCTCATGTACACAAACAACCCTCACCTCCTACCACCCAACTCTACAACCTGTGAGAGATGCACCTATATAGCCAAACTGGAAGCAAAGCTCTCTTCACCCAAGACTGGACTAGACAGTAAAGAGGAAAAGGTAAACACTTGCACCACACCACACTCAGCACATAGTCCCGCAAAACCTGCACCACCAAAACACACACATAGAAACACAAAACACACACCTACATTCGCGGAGACTCTCAGTAAAAACCTGCCCAAGCAACAGGGACCTCCAAAGCAGAAACACAAGCAACCTCCACCCCCCAACACAACCCAAATGACACATAACCCACAAACTCAGTGTGCCACTCAACCACAGCCCATAAGGCATAACAACATACCCAACACTCTAGTCATTGGTGACTCTATAGTCAGGCACACTGATGTTCCACTCACCAGGCTAAACAAGGAGAAAGTTACTGTCAGCTGCCTGTCGGGTGCCAGGATCTGCCACATAACACATGCACTCAGGTCACTCCACAACAAGTACAAATATGACTCTGTCATTGTCCATGTTGATGTGAATGACCTGAGACGTACCTCCTTGGACTACATGAAAAGGGACATGGAGGAGCTGTCCGATCGTGTAGCCCAGGCAGGTATGACCTTAGCCCTGAGTAGCATCGTGCCATCACCCAGAATGATACCACAGTACAAGGACAAAATAATTGACTTCAACAATTGGCTAAGCTTCTGGTGTCATTCTAAGGGGATCCAGTATCTGTCTGCCTGGGATGACATGGTCGACAAACCATGATGCTTTGCCAGAGATTGCCTACACCTGTCGCCCCTGGGATTCTGGATACTGGCTAAGGCTCTAGCCACCCCTATAGTGCCTTTTTTAGGCACGGTTCAAATGACAAATTCACCACCCTAACAGGTACAGACAAGAATAATCTGAGGGTATTGCTACTCAATGCTAGAAGTCTAAACCTCAAAATGCACTCACTCGAGGCACTCCTTAAAATGGAGAAGATCGACATCTGTGCAGTGACAAAGACCTGGTTCAAGGCTCCAGAGAGTACCCCTGCATTACCAGGCTATAATTCATACCACACCTTTCGGCCACCTAACCTGGACCGAAACACTAAAGGCGGAGGCGTGTCCATATTCATTAAGGATATCCACACCTCCAGGCTAGTTGCTCAGCATAATGCATCCGAGATTATCCAAGTGCAACTAACTCTGGGCAAGACCGCAATCCAAATTGTAGCTTGCTACAGATCCCCCACCATGCCCCAGGATTCCCACTCCTCATTTCCTAATACACTGGAAAATGTTAGGGTACAGCCTAACACCCTAATAATGTCGATTTCAACTACCCTACCATTAACTGAGAAAACTACTCATGTACCATCTTTTGTGCTCAACGTTTTCTGGAATTCATAAATTCCAATGTCATGGATCAACATATCCACACCCCCGCCAGGGGCAGCAATATCCTAGACCTGGTTATTACCAACATGGGCAACCGGTGCTCCACACCAGAGGTCAATTCCTTGTTGGTCAGATCCGACCACAAGCTAATTATCCTAGACATCCATATCCCTCCCCTAACCCCCATTAGGGAAACCACAGTAAAAAATTTCTCCAAAGCAAACTTCACGCTTCTTAAGACAGAAGTGGCAAACTTCACGACACCCATGCTGACGGAAAGTAAAGGTATGACTGCTGAATCCTACACAAATGCACTTTATAAGCACTTAACAGAACCAAGATGCTATCCTCCAAAAAAAGGAAGCCAATCTGGTGGTCCCCTGCCATAAACAAACTCTACAACAGAAGAAAGAAACTGTTGCAAAAATTAGTAAAATCCCATGATTGGAGAAACTCCCTGGTCAGCCTCAGTAAGAAGCTGAGATCCCTCATAAAATTCTCCAAAGCTAGTTATCAAAACAAAATCGCCACTGAGTCTAAAGACAACCACAAAGCATTCTATAGCTATGTCAAGAATCTCAGTGGCAACACTCAGATCTGCTCTGAGTTACAGCACAATGGCACTAAATATACAGAACCAACTGATATTGCCAACATCCTGACAGATAGGTTCAGTTCTAACTTTACCCCCCTGTCATCCCCTAAAGGGCCCATCTCTATACCAGAAGAATGCAAAGTTCTGGTAATCATGGCTGCACAGGTAAAAAACACACTATCTAAAGCCAAGAACACAGCATCCATGGGACCTGACAACATCCCAGGCTGTGTTCTACATGAACTACAGAATGAACTGGCACCCCACCTAAGTACCATGTTCAATCATAGCCTCACCTCAGGCTATGTGCCCACTGAATAGCGCACAGTGACAGTTATCCCGATCCACAAAGGGAGAGCCACCACAGACCCCGGAAACTACCACTCCATTAGCCTAACGAGCCTGGTCTGCAAGGCTATGGAATGTATCATCATGGAACTTATAAACAATGACATTGGTAATCTTCAAACTCAGGACCCCACCCAGTTCGGATTTGTAAAAGGCAGATCATGTCTCCTAAACCTGATAGACTTCTTTGAAGCAGTCACCAAAGCCATAGATGAGGGTAAGGTGGTTTACACAGCCTATCTAGATCTCGCCAAGGATTTCATCACCATCCCCCACTCTGGAATTATAGATAAACTCACTAAACTAGGTATAAATCCCTATGTCACAAGATGGGTTGCCAACTGGCTCACTGACAGAACCCACACCGTGAAAGTAGCAGACTCCAAATCCAGCTTCAGACCAGTGACAAGTGGAGTACCACAGGGTTCAGTCCTGGGTCCTCTCCTGTTTGGTATCTACTTCTCTGAAGTACAGGCCAACACAGAAGGTCTTTGGCTAACGAATTTCGCAGATGACTGCAAACTAGGAGCCATAATCAAACTCCAAATGATGTGGACATCCTGCAACAGGGCCTCGCTGAGACAGGTGTCAAAGCCATGGCCTCAAGCTCAATGCCAAAAAGTGCATTGTCATCCCTTTTGGTAAAAACTCATACCCATGAACTACCACATAGGCGGTGGTCTACTTAACACTGAAAGTGTGATAAGAGACCTTGGGACACAGGTGGACAGTAGTCTCTCCTTTGATAATCACATTGCCACAGTAGTCAGGAAATCTGTCTACATGGTACACCTCATCACAAAAGGTTTCTCATCCAGGAAAAAAGAGGTCATTGTTCCCCTCTACTCGTCACTCATTAGACCCATTATAGAGTACAATGCCCCTTTTGGTATGTACCTTACAAGACATCTACAACAACTGGAAAGGCCACAGAAATACCTCACAAAGAGGATTACTAGCCTCAAACAGATGCCCTATGCAGACCGTCTCAAAAAACTGCAACTTTACTCCGTTGCATATCTCCTACTCAGAGGCGATCTCTGCCTAACACACAAAGCTATGTCATACCCAGAGCTTTTAGACATGCTCCCAATCCCTATGAGCTACATGGTCTAGGGACCTAAACCTTGTCACCACAATAAACAGAACATGCTGGAGGGATAGATTCCTGTCCCAGAGACTTCCCATACTCTGGAACAAGCTACCTATCTATATCAAACAAAGCTCCTCATTTCGCTTTTCAAGAAAAATCTTGATGATTGGATGGGAGTTAGGAAATTCACCCCGGGGATCACTTCTGTGGCTCTGCTTGACAGTGGCACAGGAAAATAATTTTCTTGTATGGCAAAAGCCAGGGTACCTTTGGCTAGGCTTATATAGGCCCTAGGGCCAATAGCCTAGTACCTACCTATGAACCTACGTAGCTTCATCATATCTTAAAGAATTGACTTCTCTCAAAGCATTGTTAATTACATCAGAGGGATAACCTCTAAACCTAAATTTTTCACAGATTAAACCACTCTCTTTATCAAAATCACTGTCATATTTAGTAAGTCTGTTAGCACGTATTAGTCTACTTTTAACAATGTTATCTTTCATCCCTTTAGGATGCATGCTACTATAATGCAAATAATTATTATTTTGAACATATTTTTTGAAAACCTTGGTATAAATCTTCTAACCATTCTTTACCACCTCTGCATCCAAATATTTAATGCTAATGGTGCTTTGCTCTGCTGTAAACTGTAAATATGTATTAATACCATTTAAGTAAGTAATAAAATTATTCAAGCTATTGAAATCCCCTTTCCATAAAAGAAAAACATCGTCAATAAATCTAATGTATAATCTGATTTGATCATAAAAAATACTTCCTAAAATATTAATTCCTTCCCAACCTTGCATAAATAAGTTGGCGTAGCTGGGTGCCATAGCGGCACCCATTGCTACGCCATTTATCTGATGGTAAATGCAGTTATCAAATTCAAAATAATTATAACTTAAAATTATATCAAGCATTTCCATCAGTAAATCTACAGTATTTTTAGAATAAATATGTGAAAAATATGTGTGTAGGTGCCCTGCTTTTGGCCTAACTGCTCTTTTGCTACATCTGACATCTCTTTAATCGACTACATTTGATCGATACATGGAGATGTTCAACTGGTGTGTGAAAATGACAATCCCTGATAGGGTAATATTCCGGTTCCCTAAGGATTGTGTGATCTCAAAATTAGTATATGTAATTAGCAGGTGGTGTGGGTGGCACAGCCCCCAGCATGAGGTTGCAGACGGGCTTGCCCCACTGCAAAAAAAAACAGTGTTAATTTTTGCTTGTGCTGAGGTTCTTTCTCAGCTCATGTATGTTAAGGTGTCGATGTTTGGTTTGTCAAACTTTTGCAGTCATTGTTATAAAGGTCAACATACAGACTATATGGACTACTCCATCAAAGAGTGTTGATCCATATATATATATATATATATATATATATATATATATATATATATATATAAGCGCTTTCGTCAGGCGTTCGCCCATCGACTTCTTCAGAATACTTTAACAAAGTCACACATATTCCTGGCCAGTTAAATACAAAAAATTCAGTCACATGATGTTAAAACAGTCTATACATTGCTTAAAAAATTATTTCAGTATATTTCAAAATTAACATAACTAAATGTGTGGTTCCCTCCTTACTAACCATAAACTACCTAGTTAGTACAACAAACAAGGTCCATCAATCAAATGTTCATCACAATAAAATAATAATATGAACACATATTGTAAAGACACTCCCTAAATATATGTCTATAAATTAATTACTATAAAACTAAACAACTGTACGGGACAACCTCCTACCTAAAAAGTTCCTCAAATTTTCCATTTTATTTTATATTATTGTAAACCCTACAAATCCCCTATTCAGATGGTTAAAATGCCACATAGTGCTGAAAAAAATTCTTGACAAATGACATCATATTGGTTGTGAACCAAACATCATAATTGTCAAGAAAAATAAAACTCCGATTTAAGTTTTAAATAACTAGAAATAGACAGTGTCTCATTCAACCCATAATTATTGTCAGTTGCATTGCACCTCATTTGCCAGAGCAATTCTCTGTATTCCAAGACTAATTCAGCTGGCCCAGCCCTTATGTCATCACTTTGAACTTATTCAAGCACCGAAAATTTAAAATGATATTGTGGGTACTCTAAAATGTGTTTGGCCAGTGCGTTCTTTGAATTGCCTTTTTTGATGTCATAAATGCTGATATATAAGTTTGTATAATTTATTAATAGTTTTTCCTATATAAAATTTTTCACATAGCTGGCAAGTTGCTATGTACACCAATCCTTTGCTCTGGCAATTTAATTTTTTATTTAGGTGCACATACCCATAACCTTTTATGTGTATTTTGTTAGTCTCTTCAATAAGTGGACATTGTGAACAATGTCCACATTTTTTCATTTGTCCAACTTCTCTTCTTGTATTGTTGGATTCCAACATGTTCTTGATACTTCTATCCTTTTTATAAATCACTTTTGGTTTTTCGTCTAGCAAGGACTTACATTTGTCATCTAATGTCAACACTATCCAGTTGTTGTATACAATTTGTTTGATATAAAAAAATGTACTGTTAAACGTGAGCAACATTGCATCAGTAAAAGGGGTAACTATTCTTCCTATTTGAGAATCATTGCAAGAATTCCCTAAAATAGGTCTATCCATTTCTCCCCCAGTACCTAATAGTGGAAAAAAACTGCCCCGACCTTCTTTAGTTCAGAACCTCATCTAGAATAGGGTCAATAAGACTAATGGGATAGTCTCTCCGAATTAGCATATCTCTAAGTTGTCTCATCTCATACATAAAGTTGGACAACTCACTGACCATCCTAGAAATTCTAACACCCTGTCCCTTGATTAATGATTTATTTTGATATATTGGATGGTGGCTGTCAAAATGTAACAGGGTGTTAGAATATGTAGGCTTTCTATAGAGAGTTGAGGAAAACTTCTTGTTGATCACATCTTTACTGATAGTAATGTCCAAAAAATTGATGGACATAAGGTTTCTTTCCATGGTGAAAGTAAGAAAATCAGTACTTGTGTTCAAATAGTTGTAAAATTCTAACAACTGTTCTGGTGTACTCTCCCATAACACCAGTAGGTCGTTTAAAAACCTGCCATAAAATTTGCATTTTTTGAAAAATCATGTTTGAAAACCTAATTAATTTCCCATTGTATGAGAACAATATTGGCAAATAAGGGGGCACATGCTGCCCCCATTGCAACCCCCATTCTTTGCCTAAATAACTGGTTTTCAAATAACAAAAAATTATTATGCAAAACAAGTTCCATCAGTGTTCTATACATTAATATTCTAGAATGCCCCTGGGTAGTAAAAGAACACAAATAACCGTAGAACATTTCGAGTCCCTCTTCATGAGGAATGACAGTAAATAAATCTCTGATGTCCATGGTTACTAAAATCAAATTTTCCTGATACATATCATTCTGAATTTTTTTGAGACAGTCCCATGAATCTTTTAAGACATGTGCATGTTGCTCTAAAGTATGTTTCAAGTTGTTGTCAATAAATTTGGCCAAATTAAATGTCTTGGATGCCTTTGCATCCACAATGGGTCTTAAAGGGGGATCGTTTATACATTTGTGAAGCTTGGGGATACTGAAAATGGTCGGTATCTGGGGATTTTTTTGCACCAAATAAGTATGTTCATCAATAGAAATTTGGTCATTAAACAGCAGGTCTTGTAAAATAATGTCGATATTTCGATACAATATATTTAGCTGATTCCTTGAAACTTCTTCATATGAATCGGAATACAAAAGTGCAAACATGTTTTCAACATATCTGTTTTGGTCCATAATAATCAACCCACTGCCCTTGTCGGGTTTCATAACCCTTATAGATTTGTTGTTTGCAATCTCATTTAGTAGTTCTAATTCCATGTCTGATAAATTATTTATATCTTCATCAATTTTATATGTATATATCATCAATTTTATATGTGTATATATATATATATATATATATATACACACACACATATATATATCTATATATATATATATATATATATATATATATATATATATATATATATATATATATATATTTATGGGTTCACTTTATAATCTTGAAATTCTGAAATATCGAATTTCAGATTCTCGAGATCATAAAGCCAAAAGCCCATAATAGCAAAACCCCAGAAGCGCGAAATTCAAAATCTTGAAGTTCAGAGATGTTGAATTAGAGCGTCTGGTGTTGAGCTGTGTTAATGGATAGGTGGAGATTCAGGTAAGTGTTTATGTTCTAAGGAATTTGGTTAGGAGCTTTATTGTGTGTCAGTGTGTTTTGTCACTGTGATGTGTGTGTGTGTGTGTGTGTGTGTGTGTGTGTGTGTGTGTGTGTGTGTGTGTGTGTGTGTGTGTGTGTGAGGGGAATGTAGATCGTATGGTGTTTTTTTTGTGTGTTTGTCTGTGTAGTGTGACCTTGAAGTTAGTATATTTAAGTAGGGGGTGTATGGGGGCAGCCCCCCACATGGGGGGGTGCAGGGTGCTTGCCCCCATTATTGTATGTAGTGTAAGTTTGTGTGTGGGGAGGAAGGTGTATATATGTGCATGTGTGTATGGTGTATGGTTAGTATAGAAGACACAATTTTGAATTTCACGCTTCTGGGGTTTCGCTGTTATGGGCTTTCGGCTTTATGATCTCGAAATTCTGAAATTCGATATTTCCGAATTTTGAGATTATAAAGTGAAGCCATCTATATATATATATATATATATATATATATATATATATATATATATATATATATATATATATATATATATATATATAAATATCTGAACACACACACACAAACACACACACACACACACATATATATATATATATATATATATATATATATATATATATATATATATATATATCATGGCCTAAGGTAATGTACATAAAATCTAGATGAAAGTAATGTTTTATAGAAAAATATTTTTATTGTCATTAATGCTAGGTTACAGGAAATAAAATTGCATTCATACATCCCCTTATGATCTGTATCAGTAAAGAGTTTTAGTAATTTGTAGTAAAGTACACGTTGTATACTATACATGTAAAACAGGTCAGTAACTTTAGATGGCTGTATATGGTTACTGAGAACCAGTATGCATCCTATGCTATGATCACTGAATATATGATATATGGAAAAATAACTTGTGTTCTGCACAGTTGCAGTGTCCTTCCTACACCCAACTAAAGCAATCAAGAGTGCAGCTGCTCAGCACAAGCAAGGTCTTGGGAATCCAAATAAAATAATGCATGGAAAAATAATAAGGTTCATCTTATACATCTTGGGAACTGTCTTGTAGGTTTCAAAATTTAAAGCACAGGTTCTTCTTTAAGCATTTCTCTGTGCAGTATTTATGTAGAAAATATGTTTTAAAGACAGAATCACACATGCTGCTTTGAATTATAAGTTGAATAGAGAAAGGGAGTCTCACAGATACTCACTGTTTTTTTTTTAATATAGACCTGACTTGCATGCCGATCTGCTAGCCTTTACTTATACAGACATTTTTTCATAAGCATTTACTTAAAAATTATGTTTTGAGTATCGCCAAGACTGAAACACAATGACACTAGCCCTTGAAGGTATTTGGAGTTAGATTACCTATTTCTAATTGGTTAACTCAGTCTAATACATGTAATACAACTGCTTATCCAAATTAGTAATAAAAAAATGAAAAATGTATGCATTTTTGCACAAATCAAAATAATATAGACTACAGTTCAGACAGAAGTAAAATAACTTTTTCCTTTACAGCTATTGAATCACTTTTAAAAGTTAGGATAACATTTTTTTTCAAACACATCAGATCTTTTACTCTTGACACTTAAGATAGCACAGAGTTATGAATACTTCTGATTATGTGTCTAAATGGAGCATTAAAACAAAACTAAACTGGAACATTCTCATCAGCTTTCTTAGAAAAATGACTTTAAGTAAAGTTGATACTTTACTGTTTGTTCTGCCCTCTAGTCTTTTCTCATTAATTAGCATAGGACTTTCAAAAACAGCCCTCCCTCAAACTTTATTACCCAAACTATAATGTCATGTATTCATTTTAAACAGGCAATTGCTTTTAACAATGTCACGTCGGTTTAGATTAATATGACACACATTGACCCCAATTAGATTAAACAAGTTATCAAATAATGTTACTCATTAAGGGGTTGAGATTACAGTTTGTCTTATTCCGGAGTGAAGACCTAGCACTGTTAAGGTCAAATTCAGAAACTAGTGCCAATGCCTAACAGTCACTGCACTCAGAGGTGATGATAAGAACATAAGGAGGTGTACATCACATTCGAATTCAAATGCAAATTAATACTAATAGCCATCTGGAAGATAAAACACAATCAGCATAACCTGGTTTATATGGCTTGTGCAGTTCTGTTCGTGCAGTGTCTAACCCTGAACTTATCGAAAATAATACATATTTAATAATAAACAGATAAAATGTAATAATAAATCACCCTGATTTATAAACGATATATTTATATCCCTCAGTAAACACAAGTATTTTGATAGCTCTTTGCTTTTGTATATTTTTTGATATTATGTCCAGTGCATGATTTAGACAGTACCTGAAAATGCCTCATTTAATTCCCTGCTATAGCTGGAAAGAAAGAAGAGTGTTACAGAGACATCACTGAACTCTTTGAGTTAATACAAGACAGTAGTGATGTGCTATAATAATGTCATACATTTACAAATCAAATCAAATAGTCATTCCATTGACGTGTCTCATTTTTAGGTGGGTTGAAAATTTCAGCTGCCATTTTGCAAGTGATTATACATTATAGCTTTTACCTAATGAAAGATCTAAAGGTGAAATAGTTAAAATGCAAAATTGCATAATTATAACTTATCCTGCCTGAAAATGTTTAGAACTACTTTCCTGACTTAAAATTATATATATATATATATATATATATATATATATATATATATATATATATATATATATATATATCTGTGTGTGTGTGTGTGTGTGTGTGTGTGTGTGTGTTTATTTAAACCACTAACAATGGTAAATTAAAATATTCTCTTCAAATAAATGATGGCATAGAAGGTTTATAACAATGGCTTTACAAGATTTCAAACCATATTCCATTTATATTAAACAAGGTTTTTAATACAACATTAAAATAATTGTTCGAGTTCTGCAGCCTACATAAATTCAATTTTATACATTCACTCTTCCATTAATGGTGGATTGTTTTTAAATCAATAAATCACAGATAACTGATTTATTTTGTAAGAGACTTAGTAACACGCCCTGGATGCCTTGTTTGCAATGCACTTTAATAGTTATAAAAACAAGACTTAAAAAAGCATCTGCCTTTATTTGTCTGTGCTGGTAAAAAAATCTGTCAAATGCTGCAGAAGGAAAACATGGCATTAACCTTGCTGGTATAAATATATATATATATATATATATATATATATATATATATATATATATACTGAGCTAATCGAAGAAAGGACACTGAGCAAAGTCGGATCTATAATATATAACATTAAGTATCATGTTTTTGTTTATATTTTCAAGTTATCTATAGCACTTTGTGTACTGTATATTTTTCTAGCTAGTTTCACTGCATGTGAGGTATTAACTGGAAACTGTCCACTTTTATTAAGCATCTGTTGGGTTGTTTGTTTCTGATAACTTATTGTAGTTACACGCTTTCTCTTGAGGCTCCTTTAGCTGTTTAAAACTTAAATTTAAAGGCTCACTGCTGCTTTCCTGCTGTGAGAAACATTTCTGCAGTTTGTTTCTAAGTAGTGTGGATATTTGTAGAATTGTCCATATTCAGGCTTGTATTTGGGCCTAGTGTATGTGGAGGCTGTGTGTCTGAGCACATATTCAGGGACATCTTGGTTTAGCCAAAGCTATCAGGCATTTCAGTGAGAGAGAATTGTTTAAGGTCATTGGCTGACTGAAGTCACCTGGACAACAGCTTAGACTAAGCACCTCATTGGTTCTTTTGAGCTTTTTGTTTCTAAAAAGTTGTCTCAGGTTTCAACTTTCTGTTACCAAAGAAGTTAAGTTGTAAGTGTTTCTGCCATTACACACTGAGCTAATCAAAGGAAGGACACTGAGCAAACTCAGATCTATAATATAGAACATTAAGTATCCTGTTTTTTTGCTTATTTTTTTCAAGTTATCTATAGCACTTTGTGTATATTTTTCTAGCTAGGTTCACTGTGTGTGAGGTATTATCTGGAAATTGTCCACTTTTATAAAGCATCTGTTGGGTTGTTTGTTTCTGATAACTTGTTGCAGTTAAATGTTTCTCTAGAGGCTCCTTTAGCTGTCTAAAACTTTCATTTAAAGGCTCACTGCTGCTTTTCTGCTGTGAGAAACATTTCTGCAGTTTGTTTAAGTAGTGTGGATATTTGTAGCATTATCCATATTCAGGCTTGTATTTGGGCCTAGTGTTTGTGGAGGCTGTGTGTCTGAACACATATTCAGGGACATCTTGGTTTAGCCAAAGCCATCAGGCATTTCAGTGAGAGAGAATTGTTTAAGGTCATTGGCTGACTGAGGACACCTGGACTACAGCTTAGACTAAGCACCTCATTGGTTCTTTTGAGCTTTTTGTTTCTTAAAAGTTGTCTCAGGTTTCAACTTTCTGTTACCTAAGAATTTAAGTTGAGAGTGTTTCTGCTATTTCACACTGAGCTAATCGAAGGAAGGACACTGAGCAAACTCGGATCTATAATATATAACAATAAGTATCCTGTTCTTTTACTTATTTTTTCAAGTTATCTATAGCACTTTATGTACTGTATATTTTTCTAGCTAGTTTCACTGTGTGTGAGGAAGTAACTAGAAATTGTCCACTTTTATTAAGCATCTGTTGGGTTGTTTGTTTCTGATAACTTGTTGCAGTTAAACACTTTATCTAGAGGCTCCTTTAGCTGTTTAAAACTTTTATTTAAAGGCTCACTCCTGCTTTTCTGCTGTGAGAATCATTTCTGCAGTTTGTTTAAGTAGTGTGGATATTTGTAGCATTATCCATATTCAGGTTTGTATTTGGGCCTAGTGTTTGTGGAGGCTGTGTATCTGAGCACATATTCAGGGACATCTTGATTTAGCCAAGGCCATCAGGCATTTCAGTGAGAGAAAATTGATTAAGGTCATTGGCTGACTGAGGTCACCTGGACTACAACTTAGAGTAAGCACCTCAGTTGTTCTTTTGAGTTTTTGTTTCTTAAAAGTTATCTCAGGTTTCAACTTTCTGTTACCTAAGAAGTTAAGTTGTGAGTGTTTCTGCCATTTCACACTGAGCTAATCAAAGGAAGGACACTGAGCAAACTTGAATCTATAACATTAAGTATCCTGTTTTTTTGCTTATTTTTTCAAGATATCTATAGCACTTTGTGTACTGTATATTTTTCTAGCTAGTTTTACTGTGTGTGAGGTAGTAATTGGAAATTGTCCACTTTTATTAAGCATCTGTTGTGTTGTTTGTTTCTGATAACTTGTTGCAGTTAAACACTTTCTCTAGAGGCTACTTTAGCTGATTAAAATTTTAATTTAAAGGCTCACTGCTGCTTTTCTGCTGTGAGAATCATTTCTGCAGTTTGTTTAAGTAGTGTGGATATTTGTAGCATTATCTATATTCAGGCTTGTATTTGGGCCTAGTGTTTGTGGAGGCTGTTTGTCTGAGCACATATTCAGGGACATCTTGGTTTAGTCAAAGCCATCAGGCTTTTGAGCGAGAGAGAATTGTTTAAGGTCATTGGCTGACTGAGGTCACCTGGACCACAGCTTAGACTAAGCACCTCATTGGTTCTTTTGAGCTTTTTGTTTCTTAAAAGTTGTCTCAGGTTTCAACTTTCTGGTACATAAGAAGTTAAGTTGTGAGTGTTTCTGCCATTTCAAACTGAGCTAATCGAAGGAAGGAAACTGAGCCAACTCGGATCTATAATATATAACATTAAGTATCCTGTTTTTTGGCTTATTCTTTCATGTTATCTATAGCACTTTGTGTACTGTATATTTTTCTAGATAGTTTCACTGTGTGTGAAGTATTAATCTGGAAACTGTCCAATTTTATTAAGCATCTGTTGGGTTGTTTGTTTCTAATAACTTGTTGAAGTTAAATGCTTTCTCTAGAGGCTCCTTTACCTGTTTAAAACTTTCATTTAAAGGCTCACTGCTGCTTTTCTGTGGGGAGAAACATTCCTGCAGTTTGTTTAAGTAGTGTGGATATTTGCAGCATTATCCATATTCAGGCTTGTATTTGGGCCTAGTGTTTGTGGAGGCTGTGTGTCTGAGCACAAATTCAGGGACATCTTGTTTTAGCTAAAGCCATCAGGCATTTCAGTGAGAGAGAATTGTTTAAGGTCATTGGCTGACTGAGGTCACCTGGACTGCAGCTATGACTAAGCACCTCATTGGTTCTTTTGAGCTTTTTGTGTCTTAAAAGTTGTCTCAGGTTTCAACTTTCTGTTACCTAAGAAGTTAAGTTGTGAGTGTTTCTGCCATTTCACACTGAGCTAATCGAAGGAAGGACACTGAGAAAACTTAGATCTATAATATATAACATTAAGTATCCTGTTTTTTTGCTTATTTTTTCATGTTATCCATAGCACTTTGTGTACTGTATATTTTTCTAGCTAGTTTCACTGTGTGTGAGGTATCAACTGGAAATTGTCCACTTTTATTAAGCATCTGTTGGGTTGTTTATTTCTGATAACTTATTGCAGTTAAATGCTTTCTATAGAGGCTCCTTTAGCTGTTTAAAACTTTTATTTAAAGGCTAACTGCTGCTTTTTTGCTGTGAGAAACATTTCTGCAGTTTGTTTAAGTAGTGTGGATATTTCTAGCATTATCCATATTCAGGCTTGTATTTGGGCCTAGTGTTTGTGGAGGCTGTGTGTCTGAGCACATATTCAGAGACATTTTGGTTTAGCCAAATCCATCAGGCATTTCAGTGAGAGAGAATTGTTTAAGGTCATTGGCTTAATGAGGTCACCTGGTCTACAGCTTAGACTAAGCACCTCATTGGTTCTTTTGAGCTTTTTGTATGTTAAAAGTTTTCTCAGGTTTCAACTTTATGTTACCTAAGAAGTTAAGTTGTGAGTATTTCTGCCATTTCACACTGAGCTAAACGAAGGAAAGACACTGAGCCAACTCGGATCTATAATATATAACATTAATTATCCTTGTTTTTGCTTATTTTTTCAAGTTATCTATAGCACTTTGTGTACTGTATATTTTTCTAGCCAGTTTCAGTCTGTGTGATGTATTACCTAGAAATTGTCCACTTTTATTAAGCATCTGTTGGGTTGCTTGTTTCTCATAACTTGTTGCAGTTAAACGCTTTCTCTAGAGGCTCCTTTAGCTGTTTAAAACTTTCATTTACAGGCTCACTGCTGCTTTTCTGCTGTGAGAAACATTTCTGCAGTTTGTTTCTAAGTAGTGTGGATATTTGTAGAATTGTCCATATTCAGTCTTGTATTTGGGCCTAGTGTTTGTGGAGACTGTGTGTCTGAGCACATATTCAGGGACATCTTGATTTAGCCAAAGCTATCAGGAATTTCAGTGAGAGAGAATTGTTTAAGGTCATTGGCTGACTGAAGTCACCTGGACTACAGCTTAGACTAAGCACCTCATTGTTTCTTTTGAGCGTTTTGTTTCTAAAAAGTTGTCTCAGGTTTCAACCTTCTGTTACCTAAGAAGTTAAGTTGTGAGTGTTTCTGCCATTACACACTGAGCTAATCAAAGGAAGGACACTGAGCAAACTCGGATCTATAATATAGAATATTAAGTATCCTGTTTTTTGCTTATTTTTTCAAGTTATCTATAGCACTTTGTGTACTGTATATTTTTCTAGCTAGGTTCACTGTGTGTGAGGTATTATCTGGAAATTGTCCACTTTTATTAAGCATCTGTTGGGTTGTTTGTTTCTCATAACATGTTGCAGTTAAACACTTTCTCTAGAGGCTCCTTTAGCTGTTTAAAACTTTCATTTAAAGGCTCACTGTTGCTTTTCTGCTGTGAGAAACATTTCTGCAGTTTGTTTAAGTAGGGTGGATATTTGTAGCATTATCCATATTCAGGCTTGTATTTGGGCCTAGTGTTTGTGGAGGCTGTGTGTCTGAACACATATTCAGGGACATATTGGTTTACCAAAGCCATCAGGCATTTCAGTGAGAGGGAATTGTTTAAGGTCATTGGCTGACTGAGGTCACCTGGACTACAGCTTAGACTAAGCACCTCATTGGTTCTTTTGAGCTTTTTGTTTCTTAAAAGTTGTCTCAGGTTTCAACTTTCTGATACCTAAGAAGTTAAGTTGTGAGTGTTTTTGCCATTTCACACTGAGCTAATCGAAGGAAGGACACTGAGCAAACTCGGATCTATAATATATAACATTAAGTATCCTGTTTTTTTGCTTTCTTTTTTCAAGTTATCTATAGCACTTTGTGTACTGTATATTTTTCTAGCCAGTTTCACTGTGTGTGAGGTAGTAACTGGAAATTGTCCACTTTTATTAAGCATCTGTTGAGTTGTTTGTTTCTGATGACTTGTTGCAGTTAAACACTTTCTCTAGAGGCTCCTTTAGCTGTTTAAAACTTTTATTTAAAGGCTCACTGCTGCTTTTCTGCTGTGAGAAACATTTCTGCAGTTTGTTTAAGTAGTGAGGATATTTGTAGCATTATCCATATTCAGGCTTGTATTTGGGCCAAGTATTTCTGGAGGCTGTGTGTCTGAGCATATATTCAGGAACATCTTGTTTCAGCAAAAGCCATCAGGCATTTCAGTGAGAGAGAATTGTTTAAAGTCATTGGCTGACTGAAGTCACCTGGACTACAGCTTAGACTAAGCACCTCTTTGTTTTTTTTGAGCTTTTTGTTTCTTAAAAGTTGTCTCAAGTTTCAACTTTCTGTTACCTAAGAAGTTAAGTTGTGAGTGTTTTTGCCATTTCACACTGAGTTAATCGAAGGAAGGACACTGAGCAAAGTCGGATCTATAATATATAACATTAAGTATCCTGTTTTTTTTGCTTTTTTTTTCAAGTTATCTGTAGCACTTTGTGTACTGTATATTTTTCTAGCTAGTTTCACTGTGTGTGAGGTATTAACTGGAAATTTTCCACTTTTATTAAGCATCTGTTGGGTTGTTTATTTCTGATAACTTGTTGCAGTTAAACGCTTTCTCTAGAGGCTCCTTTAGCTATTTAAAACTTTTATTTAAAGGCTCACTGCTGCTTTTCTGCTGTGAGAAACATTTCTGCAGTTTGTTTAAGTAGTGTGGATATTTCTAGCATTATCCATATTCAGGCTTGTATTTGGGCCTAGTGTTTGTGGAGGCTGTGTGTCTGAGCACATATTCAGGGACATCTTGGTTTAGCCGAAGACATCAGGCATTTCAGTGAGAGAGAATTGTTTAAGGTCATTGGCTGACTGAGTTCACCTGGACTACAGCTTAGACTAAGCACCTCATTGGTTCTTTTGAGCTTTTTGTGTCTTAAAAGTTGCCTCAGGTTTCAACTTTCTGTTACATAAAAAGTTAAGTTGTGAGTGTTTCTGCCATTAGACACTGAGCTAACCGAAGGAAGGACACTGAGCAAACTCGGATCTATAATATATAACATTAAGTATCCTGTTTTTTACTTATTTTTCAAGTTATCTATAGCACTTTGTGTACTGTATATTGTTCTAGCTAGTTTCACTGTGTGCAAGGTATTAACTGGAAATTGTCCACTTTTATTAAGCATCTGTCGGGTTGTTTGTTTCTGATAAATTGTTGCAGTTAAACACTTTCTCTAGAGGCTCCTTTAGCTGTTTAAAACTTTCATTTAAAGGTTCACTGCTGCTTTTCTGCTGTGAGAAACATTTCAGCTATTTGTTTAAGTAGTGTGGATATTTGTAGCATTATCCATATTCAGGCTTGTATGTGTGCCTAGTGTTTGTGGAGGCTGTGTGTCTGAGCACATATTCAGAGATATCTTAGTTTAGCACAAAGCCATCAGGCATTTCAGTGAGAGAGAATTGTTTAAGGTCATTGACTGACTGAGGTCACCTGGACTACAGCTTAGACTAAGCACCTCATTGGTTCTCTTGAGCTATTAGTTTCTTAAAAGTTGTCTCAGGTTTCAACTTTCTGTTACAAAAGAAGTTAAGTTGTGAGTGTTTCTGCTATTTCACACTGAGCTAATCGAAGGAAGGACACTGAGCAAACTCGGATCTATAATATATAACAATAAGTATCCTATTCTTTTGCTTATTTTTTCAAGTTATCTATAGCACTTTATGTACTGTATATTTTTCTAGCGACTTTCACTGTGTGCAAGGTATTAACTGGAAATTGTCCACTTTTATTAAGCATCTGTCGGGTTGTTTGTTTCTGATAAATTGTTGCAGTTAAACGCTTACTCTAGAGGCTCCTTTAGCTGTTTAAACTTTCATTTAAAGGCTCACTGCTGATTTTCTGCTGTGAGAAACATTTCAGCAGTTTGTTTAAGTAGTGTGGATATTTGTAGCATTATCCATATTCAGGCTTGTATTTGGGCCTAGTGTTTGTGGAGGCTGTGTGTCTGAGCACATATTCAGGGATATCTTAGTTTAGCACAAAGCCATCAGGCATTTCAGTGAGAGAGAATTGTTTAAGGTCATTGGCTGTCTGAGGTCAGCTGGACTACAGCTTAGATTAAGCATCTCATTGGTTCTTTTGAGCTTTTTGTTTCTTAAAAGTTGTCTCAGGTTTCAACTTTCTGTTACCTTAGAAGTTAAGTTTGAGTGTTTCTGCCATTTCACACTGAGCTAATCGAAGGAAGGACACTGAGCAAACTCGGATCTATAATATATAAAAATAAGTATCCTGTTGTTTTGCTTATTTTTTCAAGTTATCTATAGCACTTTATGTACTGTATATTTTTCTAGCTAGTTTCACTGTGTGTGAGGTATTAACTGGAAATTGTCCACTTTTATTAAGCATATGTTGGATTGTTTGTTTCTGATAACTTGTTGCAGTTAAACACTTTCTCTAGAGGCTCCTTTAGCTGTTTAAAACTTTCATTTAAAGGCTCACTGCTGCTTTTCTGCGGTGAGAAACATTTCTGCAATTTGTTTAAGGAGTGTGGATATTTGTATCATTATCCATATTCAGGCCTGTATTTGGGCCTAGTATTTGTGGAGGCTGTGTCTGAGCACATATTCAGGAACATCTTGTTTTAGCCAAAGCCATCAGGCATTTCAGTGAGAGAGAATTGTTTAAAGTCATTGGCTGACTGAAGTCACCTGGACTACAGCTTAGACTAAGCACCTCATTGGTTCTTTTGAGCTTTTTGTTTCTTAAAAGTTGTCTCAGGTTTCAACTTTCTGATACCTAAGAAGTTAAGTTGTGAGTGTTTTTGCCATTTCACACTGAGCTAATCGAAGGAAGGACACTGAGCAAACTTGGATCTATAATATATAACATTAAGTATCCTGTTTTTTTGCTTTTTTTTTTCAAGTTATCAATAGCACTTTGTGTACTGTATATTTTTCTAGCCAGTTTCACTGTGTGTGAGATAGTAACTGGAAATTGTCCACTTGTATTAAGCATCTGTTGAGTTGTTTGTTTCTGATGACTTGTTGCAGTTAAACACTTTCTCTAGAGGCTCCTTTAGCTGTTTAAAACTTTTATTTAAAGGCTCACTGCTGCTTTTCTGCTGTGAGAAACATTTCTGCAGTTTGTTTAAGTAGTGTGGATATTTGTAGCATTATCCATATTCAGGCTTGTATTTGGGCCAAGTATTTCTGGAGGCTGTGTGTCTGAGCATATATTCAGGAACATTTTGTTTCAGCGAAAGCCATCAGGCATTTCAGGGAGAGAGAATTGTTTAAAGTCATTGGCTGACTGAAGTCACCTGGACTACAGCTTAGACTAAGCACCTCATTGGTTCTTTTGAGCTTTTTGTTTCTTAAAAGATGTCTCAGGTTTCAACTTTCTGTTACCTAAGAAGTTAAGTTGTGAGTGTTTTTGCCATTTCACACTGAGCTAATCGAAGGAAGGACACTGAGCAAAGTCGGATCTATAATATATAACATTAACTATCCTGTTTTTTTTGCTTTTTTTTCAAGTTATCTATAGCACTTTGTGTACTGTATATTTTTCTAGCTAGTTTCACTGTGTGTGAGGTATTAACTGGAAATTGTCCACTTTTATTAAGCATCTGTTGGGTTGTTTATTTCTGATAACTTGTTGCAGTTAAACGCTTTCTCTAGAGGCTCCTTTAGCTGTTTAAAACTTTTATTTAAAGGCTCACTGCTGCTTTTCTGCTGTGAGAAACATTTCTGCAGTTTGTTTAAGTAGTGTGGATATTTCTAGCGTTATCCATATTCAGGCTTGTATTTGGGCCCATTGTTTGTGGAGGCTGTGTGTCTGAGCACATATTCAGGGATATCTTGGTTTAGCCAAAGCCATCAGGCATTTCAGTGAGAGAGAATTGTTTAAGGTCATTGGCTGACTGAGTTCACCTGGACTACAGCTTAGACTAAGCACCTCATTGGTTCTTTTGAGCTTTTTGTGTCTTACAAGTTGCCTCAGGTTTCAACTTTCTGTTACCTAAAAAGTTAAGTTGTGAGTGTTTCTGCCATTAGACACTGAGCTAACCGAAAGAAGGACACTGAGCAAACTCAGATCTATAATATATAACATTAAGTATCCTGTTTTTTACTTATTTTTCAAGTTATCTATAGCACTTTGTGTACTGTATATTGTTCTAGCTAGTTTCACTGTGTGTGAGGTATTAACTGGAAATTTTCCACTTTTATTAAGCATCTGTATGGTTGTTTTTTCTCATAACTTGTTGCAGTTAAACACTTTCTCTAGAGGCTCCTTTAGCTGTTTAAAACTTTCATTTAAAGGCTCACTGCTGCTTTTCTGCTGTGAGAAACATTTCTGCAGTTTGTTTAAGTAGGGTGGATATTTGTAGCATTATCCATATTCAGGCTTGTATTTGGGCCTAGTGTTTGTGGAGGCTGCGTATCTGAGCACATATTCAGGGACATATTTGTTTAACCAAAGCCATCAGGCATTTCAGTGAGAGAGAATTGTTTAAGGTCATTGGCTGACTGAGGTCACCTTGACTACAGCTTAGACTAAGCACCTCATTGGTTCTTTTGAGCTTTTTGTTTTTTAAAAGTTGTCTCAGTTTTCAACTTTCTGTTACCTAAGAAGTTAAGTTGTGAGTGTTTCTGACATTTCTCACTGAGCTAATTGAAGGAAGGACACTGAGCAAACTCGGATCTATAATATATAACATTAAGTATCCTGTTTTTTTGCTTATTTTTTCATGTTATTTATAGCACTTTGTGTACTGTATATTTTTCTAGCTAGTTTCACTGTGTGCGAGGTATTAATCTGGAAATTGTCCAATTTTATTAAGCATCTGTTGGGTTGTTTGTTTCTAATAACTTGTTGAAGTTAAATGCTTTCTCTAGAGGCTCCTTTACATGTTTAAAACTTTCATTTAAAGGCTCACTGCTGCTTTTCTGCTGTAAGAAACATTCCTGCAGTTTGTTTAAGTAGTGTGGATATTTGCAGCATTATCCATATTCAGGCTTTTATTTAGGCCTAGTGTTTGTGGAGGCTCTGTGTCTGATCACATATTCAGGGACATTTTGTTTTAGCCAAAGCCATCAGGCATTTCACTGAGAGAGAATTGCTTAAAGTCATTGGCTGACTGAGGTCACCTGGGCTACAGCTTAGACTAAGCACCTGATTGGTTCTTTTGAGCTATCTGTGTCTTAAAAGTTGTCTCAGGTTTCAACTTTCTGTTACCTAAGAAGTTAAGTTGTGAGTGTTTCTGCCATTTCACACTGAGCTAATCGAAGGAAGGACACTGAGAAAACTTAGATATATAATATATAACATTAAGTATCCTGTTTTTTTGCTTATTTTTTCATGTTATTCATAGCATTTTCTGTACTGTATATTTTTCTAGCTAGTTTCACTGTGTGGAAGGTATTAACTGGAAATTGTCCACTTTTATTAAGCATCTGTCGGGTTGTTTGTTTCTGATAAATTGTAGCATTTAAACGCTTTCTCCAGAGGCTCCTTTAGCTGTTTAAAACTTTCATTTAAAGGCTCACTGCAGCTTTTCTGCTGTGAGAAACATTTCAGCAGTTTGTTTAAGTAGTGTGGATATTTGTAGCATTATCCATATTCAGGCTTGTATTTGGGCCTAGTGTTTGTGGAGGCTGTGTGTCTGAGCACATATTCAGGGATATCTTGGTTTAGCACAAAGCCATCAGGCATTTCAGTGAGAGAGAATTGTTTAAGGTCATTAACTGACTGAGGTCACCTGGACTACAGCTTAGACTAAGCACCTCATTGGTTCTTTTGAGCTTTTAGTTTCTTAAAAGTTGTCTCAGGTTTCAACTTTCTGTTATGTAAGAAGTTAAGTTGTGAGTGTTTCTGCTATTTCACACTGAGCTAATCGAAGGAAGGACACTGAGCAAACTTGGATCTATAATATATAACAATAAGTATCCTGTTCTTTTGCTTATTTTTTCAAGTTATCTATAGCACTTTATGTACTGTATATTTTTCTAGCTAGTTTCACTGTGTGTGAGGTAGTAACTGGAAATTGTCCACTTTTATTAAGCATCTGTTGGGTTGTTTGTTTCTGATAACTTGTTGCAGTTAAACGCTTTCTCTAGAGGCTCCTTTAGCTGTTTAAAACTTTTATTTAAAGGCTCACTCCTGCTTTTCTGCTGTGAGAATCATTTCTGCAGTTTGTTTAAGTAGTGTGGATATTTCTAGCATTATCCATATTCAGGTTTGTATTTGGGCCTAGTGTTTGTGGAGGCAGTGTATCTGAGCACATATTCAGGGACATCTTGATTTAGCCAAAGCCATCAGGCATTTCAGTGAGAGAGAATTGTTTAAGGTCATTGGCTGACTGAGGTCACCTGGACTACAGCTTAGAGTAAGCACCTCATTGGCTCTTTTGAGCTTTTTGTTTTTTAAAAGTTGTCTCAGGTTTCAACTTTCAGTTACCTAAGAAGTTAAGTTGTGAGTGTTTCTGCCATTTCACACTGAGCTAATCAAAGGAAGGACACTGAGCAAACTTGAATCTATAACATTAAGTATCCTGTTTTTTTGCTTATTTTTTCATATTATCTATAGCACTTTGTGTACTGTATATTTTTCTAGCTAGTTTCACTGTGTGCGAGGTATTAATCTGGGAATTGTCCAATTTTATTAAGCATCTGTTGGGTTGTTTGTTTCTAATAACTTGTTGAAGTTAAATGCTTTCTCTAGAGGCTCCTTTTCCTATTTAAAACTTTCATTTAAAGGCTCACTGCTTCTTTTTTGCTGTGAGAAACATTTCAGCAGTTTGTTTAAGTAGTGTGGATATTTGTAGCATTATCCATATTCAGGCTTGTATTTGGGCCTAGTGTTTGTGGAGGCTGTGTGTCTGAGCACATATTCAGGGATATCTTGGTTTAGCACAAAGCCATCAGGCATTTCAGTGAGAGAGAATTGTTTAAGGTCATTAACTGACTGAGGTCACCTGGACTACAGCTTAGACTAAGCACCTCATTGGTTCTTTTGAGCTTTTAGTTTCTTAAAAGTTGTCTAAGGTTTCAACTTTCTGTTATGTAAGAAGTTAAGTTGTGAGTGTTTCTGCTATTTCACACTGAGCTAATCGAAGGAAGGACACTGAGCAAACTTGGATCTATAATATATAACAATAAGTATCCTGTTCTTTTGCTTATTTTTTCAAGTTATCTATAGCACTTTATGTACTGTATATTTTTCTAGCTAGTTTCACTGTGTGTGAGGTAGTAACTGGAAATTGTCCACTTTTATTAAGCATCTGTTGGGTTGTTTGTTTCTGATAACTTGTTGCAGTTAAACGCTTTCTCTAGAGGCTCCTTTAGCTGTTTAAAACTTTCATTTAAAGGCTCACTCCTGCTTTTCTGCTGTGAGAATCATTTCTGCAGTTTGTTTAAGTAGTGTGGATATTTCTAGCATTATCCATATTCAGGTTTGTATTTGGGCCTAGTGTTTGTGGAGGCAGTGTATCTGAGCACATATTCAGGGACATCTTGATTTAGCCAAAGCCATCAGGCATTTCAGTGAGAGAGAATTGTTTAAGGTCATTGGCTGACTGAGGTCACCTGGACTACAGCTTAGAGTAAGCACCTCATTGGCTCTTTTGAGCTTTTTGTTTTTTAAAAGTTGTCTCAGGTTTCAACTTTCAGTTACCTAAGAAGTTAAGTTGTGAGTGTTTCTGCCATTTCACACTGAGCTAATCAAAGGAAGGACACTGAGCAAACTTGAATCTATAACATTAAGTATCCTGTTTTTTTGCTTATTTTTTCATATTATCTATAGCACTTTGTGTACTGTTTATTTTTCTAGCTAGTTTCACTGTGTGCGAGGTATTAATCTGGGAATTGTCCAATTTTATTAAGCATCTGTTGGGTTGTTTGTTTCTAATAACTTGTTGAAGTTAAATGCTTTCTCTAGAGGCTCCTTTACCTATTTAAAACTTTCATTTAAAGGCTCACTGCTTCTTTTTTGCTGTGAGAAACATTCCTGCAGTTTGTTTAAGTAGTGTGGATATTTGCAGCATTATCCATATTCAGGCTTGTATTTGGGCCTAGTGTTTGGGAGGCTGTGTGTCTGAGCACATATTCAGTGACATCTTGTTTTAGCCAAAGCCATCAGGCATTTCAGTGAGAGAGAATTGTTTAACGTCATTGGCTGACTGAGGTCAGCTGGACTACAGCTTAGAATAAGCATCTCATTGGTTCTTTTGAGCTTTTTGTTTCTTAAAAGTTGTCTCAGGTTTCAACTTTCTGTTACCTAAGAAGTTAAGTTGTGAGTGTTTCTGCCATTTCATACTGAGCTAATCGAAGGAAGGACACTGAGAAAACTTAGATCTATAATATATAACATTAAGTATCCTGTTTTTTTTTGTCTTATTTTTTCATGTTATCCATAGCACTTTGTGTACTGTATATTTTTCTAGCTACTTTCACTGTGTGCAAGGTATTAACTGGAAATTGTCCACTTTTATTAAGCATCTGTCGGGTTGTTTGTTTCTGATAAATTGTTGCAGTTAAACGCTTACTCTAGAGGCTCCTTTAGCTGTTTAAAACTTTCATTTAAAGGCTCACTGCTGCTTTTCTGCTGTGAGAAACATTTAAGCAGTTTGTTTAAGTAGTGTGGATATTTGTAGCATTATCCATATTCAGGCTTGTATTTGGGCCTAGTGTTTGTGGAGGCTGTGTGTCTGAGCACATATTCAGGGATATCTTGGTTTAGCACAAAGCCATCAGGCATTTCAGTGAGAGAGAATTGTTTAAGGTCATTGACTGACTGAGGTCAGCTGGACTACAGCTTAGAATAAGCATCTCATTGGTTCTTTTGTGCTTTTTGTTTCTTAAAAGTTGTCTCAGGTTTCAACTTTCTGTTACCTAAGAAGTTAAGTTGTGAGTGTTTCTGCCATTTCACACTGAGCTAATCGAAGGAAGGACACTGAACAAACTCGGATCTATAATATATAGTAATAAGTATTCTGTTGTTTTGCTTATTTTTTCAAGTTATCTATAGCACTTTATGTACTGTATATTTTTCTAGCTAGTTTCACTGTGTGTGAGGTATTAACTGGAAATTGTCCACTTTTATTAAGCATCTGTTGGATTATTTGTTTCTGATAACTTGTTGCAGTTAAACGCTTTCTCTAGAGGCTCCTTTAGCTGTTTAAAACTTTCATTTAAAGGCTCCCTGCTGCTTTTCTGCGGTGAGAAACATTTCTGCAGTTTGTTTAAGGAGTGTAGATATTTGTAGCATTATCCATATTCAGGCTTGTATTTGGGCCTAGTATTTGTGGAGGCTGTGTGCCTGAGCACATATTCAGGAACATCTTGTTTTAGCCAAAGCCATCAGGCATTTCAGTGAGAGAGAATTGTTTAAAGTCATTTGCTGACTGAAGTCACCTGGACTACAGCTTAGACTAAGCACCTCATTGGTTCTTTTGATCTTTTTGTTTCTTAAAAGTTGTCACAGGTTTCAACTTTCTGATACCTAAGAAGTTAAGTTGTGAGTGTTTTTGCTATTTCACACTGAGCTAATTGAAGGAAGGACACTGAGCAAACTCAGATCTGTAATATATAACATTAAGTATCCTGTTTTTTTTCTTTTTTTTTTCCAAGTTATCTATAGCACTTTGTGTATTGTATATTTTTCTAGCCAGTTTCAGTGTGTGTGAGGTAGTAACTGGAAATTGTCCACTTTTATTAAGCATCTGTTGGGTTGTTTATTTCTGATGACTTGTTGCAGTTAAACACTTTCTCTAGAGGCTCCTTTAGCTGTTTAAAACTTTTATTTAAAGGCTCACTGCTGCTTTTCTGCTGTGAGAAACATTTCTGCAGTTTGTTTAAGTAGTGTGGATATTTGTAGCATTATCTATATTCAGGCTTGTATTTGGGCCTAGTGTTTATGGAGGCTGTGTGTCTGAGCACATATTCAGGGACATCTTGGTTTAGCCAAATCCATCAGGCATTTCACTGAAAGAGAATTGTTTAAGGTCATTGGCTTAATGAGGTCACCTGGTCTACAGCTTAGACTAAGCACCTCATTGGTTCTTTTGAGCATTTTGTGTGTTAAAAGTTGTCTCAGGTTTCAACTTTATGTTACCTAAGAAGTTAAGTTGTGAGTGTTTCTGCCATTTCACACTGAGCTAATCGAAGGAAGGACACTGAGCCAACTCGGATGTATAATATATAACATTAATTATCCTGTTTTTTGCTTATTTTTTCAAGTTATCTATAGCACTTTGTGTACTGTATATTTTTCTAGCTAGTTTCAGTCTGTGTGAGGTATTACCTGGAAATTCTCCACTTTTATTAAGCATCTGTTGGGTTGTTTCTTTCTGATAACTTGTTGCAGTTAAAAACTTTCTCTAGAGGCTCCTTTAGCTGTTTAAATCTTTCATTTAAAGGCTCACTGCTGCTTTTCTGCTGTGAGAAACATTTCTGCAGTTTGTTTCCCACCCTCCCTCGCTATTGGTATGGTGTTCTTATAGTTGGTGGCTTTTCAGTTGTCCACCCCTACTGTAAATTTGATCTGGGACCCTCCTCCTAGTCTAATGTCATTACCTCATTCTACCCAATATAGGAATAACATTTGAGAAGGCCAGACAGCTTAGTTTCTGCTACTCCTTTCTCTCTTTCCACTAACAAAAAAAAAAAAAAAAAAAAAAAAAAAAATTCTAAGCTTGTTTCCTGCCTTTCCTGTGGGTAGTCTAGTATGGATATAGATTTGCTGTGTCCAGGACTATTTATAGCCTTCTTGACCCCCAAGCCTTTCTGTGTTGGAGGGAAGCCTTCTAGCTTAACTTTGTTTCATAGAACTAGCCAGTTTTTTGTTTCAGCACTGAAGTCTGTTTCTTTGAGCTCAGCACTTGTTCATAACTTATTGTTTGCACTAAATGAGTTACAAATTACTACAGCACTCAACTTTCCTCACTGTCCAGAGGAAAACAGTTTCTAGTAATTAACAAATAAGCAACTATCCAGGCATGTCTAAGGGTCAGCTCCCAGTGTTTTCTCCTGTCTACCTGATGAATCTGGGCATCTTGGGCAATGCAGTAATTGCCTCATGTACACAGACAACCCTCTGATCCTACCACCCAACACTACAACCTGTGAGAGATGCACTTATATAGCCAAACTGGAAGCAAAGCTCTCTTCACCCAAGACTGGACTAGACAGTCAAGAGGGGAAGGTAAACACTTGCACCACACCACACTCAGCACATAGTCCCTCAAAATCTACACCACCAAAACACACACATAGAAACACAAAACACACACCTACGTTCACTGAGGCTCTCAGTAAAACCCTGCCCAAGCAACAAGGACATCCAAAGCAGAAACACAAGCAACCTCCACCCCCCAACCCAACCCAAATGACACATAGCCCACAAACTCAGTGTGCCACTCAACCACAGCCCATAAGGCATAACAACGTACCCAACACTCTAGTCATAGGTGACTCTATAGTCAGGCACACTGATGTTCCACTCACCAGGCTAAACAAGGAGAAAGTTACTGTCAGCTGCCTGTTGGGTGCCAGGATCCGCCACATAACACATGCACTTAGGTCACTCCACAACAAGTACAAATATGACTCTGTCATTGTCCATGTTGGTGTGAATGACCTGAGACGTACCTCCTTGGACTACATGAAAAGGGTCATGGAGGAGCTGTCAGATCTTGTAGCCCAGGCAGGTATGACCCTAGCCCTGAGTAGCATCCTGCCATCACCCAGAATGATACCACAGTACAAGGACAAAATGATTAACTTCAACAATTGGCTAAGTTTCTGGTGTCATTCTAAGGGGATCCAGTATCTGTCTGCCTGGGATGACATGATCGACAAACCACGATGCTTTGCCAGAGATGGCCTGCACCTGTCGCCCCTGGGATTCCTGATACTGGCTAAGGCTCTAGCCAACCCTATAGTGCCTTTTTTAGGCAAGGTTCAAATGACAAATTCACCACCCTAACAGGTACAGGCAAGAAGAATCTGAGGGTAATGCTACTCAATGCTAGAAGTCTATACCTCAAAATGCACTCACTCGAGCCACTCCTTTAAATGGAGAACATCGACATCTGTGCAGTGACAGAGACCTGGTTCAAGGCTCCAGAGAGTACCCCTGCCTTACCAGGCTATAATTCATACCACACCTTTCGGCCACCTAACTTGGACCGAAACACTAAATGCAGAGGCGTGTCCATATTCATTAAGGATATCCACACCTCCAGGCTAGTTGTTCAGCATAATGCATCTCAGATTATCCAAGTGCAACTAACTCTGGGCAAGACCGTAATCCAAATTGTAGCTTCCTACAGATCTCCCACCATGCTCCAGGATTCCCACTCCTCATTTCTTAATACACTGGAAAATATTAGGGTAAAACCTAACACCCTTATAATGGGCGATTTCAACTACCCTACCATTCACTGGGAAAACTACTCATGTACCAACTCTTGTGCTCACCATTTTCTGGAATTCATAAATTCCAATGCCATGGATCAGCTTATCCACACCCCTACCAGGGGCAGCAATATCCTAGACCTGGTTATTACCAACATGGGCAACCGGTGCTCCACACCAGAGGTCAATTCCTTGTTGGTCAGATCTGACCACAAGCTAATCACCCTAGACATCCACATCCCTCCCCTATCCCCCCATTAGGGAAACCACAGTAAAAAATTTCTCCAAAGCCAACTTTATGCTTCTTAAGACAAAAGTGGCAAACTTCACGACACCCATGCTGATGGACAATAGAGGTATGACTGCTGAAACCTACACAAATGCACTTTCTAAGCACTTACATGAGTGCATGGATCATGCAATCCCTAACAGAACCAAGATGCTATCCTCCAAAAAAAAGGAAGCCAATCTGGTGGTCCCCTGCCATAAACAAACTCTACAACAGAAGAAAGAAACTGTTGCAAAAAAGAGTAAAATCCCATGATTGGAGAAACTCCCTGGTCAGCCTCAGTAAGAAGCTGAGATCCCTCATAAAATCCTCCAAAGCTAGTTTTGAAAACAAAATTGCCACTGACTCTAAAGACAACCACAAAGCATTCTACAGCTATGTCAAGAATCTCAGTGGCAACACTCAGATCTGCTCTGAGTTACAGCACAATGGCTAAATATACAGAACCAACTGATAATGCCAACATCCTGGCAGATAGGTTCAGCGCTAACTTTACCCCCCTGTCATCCCCTAAAGGGCCCATCTCTATACCAGAAGAATGCAAAGTTCCTGTAATCATGGCTGCACAGGTAAGAAACACACTATCCAAAGCCAAGAACACAGCATCCATGGGAATTGATGACATCCCAGTCTGTGTTCTACATGAACTACAGAATGAACTGGCACCCCACCTAAGTACCATGTTCAGTCATAGCATCACCTCAGGCTATGTGCCCACTGAATGGTGCACAACAACAGTTATCCCACTCCACAAAGGGTGAGCCACCATAGCCCCTGGAAACTGCTGCCTCATTAGCCTAACGAGCCTGGTCTGCAAGGCTATGGAACATATCATCATGGAACTTATAAACAATGACATTGATAATCTCCAAACTCAGGACCCCACCCAGTTCAAGTTTGTAAAAGGCAGATCATGTCTCCTAAACCTGATAGACTTTTTTTTAGCAGTCACCAAAGCTGTAGATGAGGGTAAGGTGGTTCACACAGCTTATCTAGATCTTGCCAAGGTTTTCAACACCATCCCCCACTCTGGAATTATAGATAAACTCACTAAACTAGGTATAAATCCCTATGTCAGAAGATGGGTTGCCAACTGGCTCACTGACAGAACCCACACTATGAAAGTAGCAGACTCCAAATCCAACTTCAGACCAGTGACAAGTAGAGTACCACAGGGTTCAGTCCTGGGTCCTCTCCTGTTTGGTATCTACTTCTCTGAAGTACAGGCCAACACAGAAGGTCGTTGGCTAAAGAAGTTTGCAGATTACTGCAAACTAGGAGTCATAATCAAAACTCCAAAAGATGTGGACATCCTACAAAAGGGCCTCACTGAGACAGATGCCTGGTGTCAAAGCCATGGCCTCAAGCTCAATGCCAAAAAGTGCATTGTCATCTCTTTTGGTAAAAACTCAGTACCCATGAACTACCACATAGGCGGTAGTCTACTTAACACTGAAAGTGTGATAAGAGACCTTGGGACACAGGTGGACTGTAGTCTCTCTTTTGATAATCACATTGCCACAGTAGTCAGGAAATCCTTCTACATGGCACACCTCATCGCAAAAGGTTTCTCATCCAGGAAAAAAAAAGAGGTCATTGTTCCCCTGTACTCGTCACTCATTAGACCCATTATAGAGTACAATGCCCCTTTTGGTATGTACCTCACAAGACATCTACAACAACTGGAAAGGCCACAGAAATACCTCACAAAGAGGATTACCGGCCTCAAACAGATGCCCTATGCAGACCGTCTCAAAAAACTGCAGCTTTACTCCATTGCATATCGCCTACTCAGAGGCGATCTCTGCCTAACACACAAAGCTATGTCAAACCCAGAGCTTTTAGACATGCTCCACTTAAAGAAATCCCAATCCCTACGAGCTACATGGTCTAGGGACCTAAACCTTGTCACCACAATAAACAGAACATGCTTGAGGGATAGATTCCTGTCCAGAGACTTCCCATACTCTGGAACAAACTGCCTATCTATATCAAACAAAGCTCCTCATTAGCGCTCTTCAAGAAAAATATTGATGATTGGATGGGAGATAGGAAATTCACCCCGGGGATCACTTCTATGGCTCTGCTCAACAGTGGCACAGGAAAATAATTTTCTTGGGTGGTGAAAGCCAGGGTACCTTTGGCTAGGCTTATATAGCCCTAGGGCCAATAGTCTAGTACCTACCTATGAATCTATGAACCTATAATTTACCTTCAGTTGGCATATTGACATGAGTTTTGACATCCTGAAGGTAAATCTCATAGAGCGTGGATTGAAAACACCAAGTTCTTGGTATGTATGCACTAAGGTTGGCTGTCAGCACATGCAAATATTACTTTATAAAAAACATAAACAACATTCCCCATGGGAGGATCCGTACCCAACCACCCCCTGCTAATTATGTATACAAACTCAGAGAACGCACAATTCTCAATTAAAGGAAATAGTCTCCTACACAATATTGCCATAGATGGTCAGTCTCACACACCTGTCAGCTATCTGTATAGTCGACCAAATGCATTTGATTAAACAGATATCATCCAAACCCTCTATTGACCAAACAAATAGAACCCACATATATCTATATCTATATCTATGTCTGTATCTATATATATATATATATATATATATATATATATATATATATATATATATATATATATATATATATATATATATATATATATATATATATATATATATGTATATATATATATATATATATGTATATATATATATATATATATATATATATATATATATATATATATATATATATATATATATAAAATCCTGTAGCAGAAAAAAAAAACAGAAAATATATGGCATGCGGTGTCAGCACAGTTGTCATACTGACTCACTACTCACAGGCTGTTGATCCCCAGAGCAGTGTTTAGAAGCTTTTTTCTCAACCACTCTTTCAGTTGATTAAGATGGCAAGTAATGATGCGAATGACAGATGAATGTAAACATTCTTTCTGATGTAATTTGTGCATGTATGAGCTGAACTTTGGGCAATCAGGAAATCAATCTTCGCTTCTGAAAGCCACTGTGGAACATAATGCACAGTTATTTCTTTACTATTTATTTATTTATTTATTTGCTTATTTATGTATTTATTTATTGCTTTTTGTTTACAGGGATGGTCCAGCTGGGCACTCAGGCCCATTTTCATTGGATACCCAGTGAAAAAAGCTCCATTGGAGCTACAAAAATTACAAAGAATTTATAGAGAAACAAGAGTCAGTTTCTTAACAGTAGAAATGGGCTTTTAGAATCATCAAATGGGTAATACAATCAAGACAGATTTCTGTAGGAGTGTTATATAATAATCAACAGGTTGCAGTTACATATGCAGCAATATATACATTTTATTTACAAATGAGCAATAAAAAGCAGTATACAGTTATAAATGTAGTTAGGATTTATTTACATTTACTGGGTAGAGTAGGAGTACTGGAAAGTTAGGGGTTGCTGATAGTCTAGCAATCTGTGACCTGAGAGAGACAGAGAGAGAGAGAGTCAGTCAGAATGTGAAGAGAAACAGAGCCATGATGTGCTGTTTTAGGTTGTGGTTAAAGCTAGATGCAGAGCTGCTCTGTTTTAGTGGGATAGGCAGGGAGTTCCACTGTCTGGTGACATAGGACAAGTATAGTGAGTCTCCAGCTGTATACACGGATTTGGAAGTTATTAATAGGCTCTGATTTCCTGAGCGAAGGCAACATGGTAGGGAGTAGTGCATGAGAATGCTTTGTAGAGAAGGTGAGTGCTTGAGAATGTTTTGTAGAGAAGATGAGAGTAGTGGAAAGAATATGAAACATGCTCAAATCATTAAAGTTGTTAGTTATCCAAGGTTCTGTTATTATTTTATATAAGTAAGATACCCCTGGTCACCCATTAAATCACTGGTGGAATTTATAAGAAATAAAGAAAAAATGACCCCATGAGTTTTTCATTTCCCAATACCAATACCAATGTCAGTTGTTTAGCATCTTGATGCCTATAGAGAAGGACAACCGGTCTCATTTTGTCCAGTACAATATATTATGACCATCAAAGTTTCTTTGACCGACTGTTACTGAGATGGCATGAGATCAAATAGTGACCCAGGCACTGGAGGATCCAGTGAGGGAGTGTGAGAGGGATCAGCTGACAACTGACACCAACTCACCCATCCTGAAGTGGGGATAACAGCTTAGTCCTCTATAAATATAGTGTAAAGTGCTACCTCTTAACTTGCAGACATTAAAATAAGTAAAAAGGCTCTTGAAATGTATGTGCTTGAGGTCCACATCACCCAAAGACTCCCTATGCTGTGGAACAAAATCCCAGTTTATGTGAGGCAGAGCACCTCGCTGGCCTTGTTCAAGAGGAATCTTGACCAATGGATGGGAGATTGCAGATACACCCCAGGGGTTACCTCAGTGTCACTGCTCGACAGAGGCACAGCAAAATAATGGGCATAGTTTCTCCAAACTAAAGGGGTGGCGTAAGCCACAAAACTATGGGCTAGGCTTATAAATGCCCTTGGGCAGATAGCCTAGTATGAACCTATGAACCTATGAACCTATAAGCATGCAGCCTGAATTTGAAATAGCACATAACTCTTCTTTCTACAAGTAGGAATCCAGGACATGCTTTAGAAACACAAATGAAAAAAAAATAACTTTGAGTAATAAAAATATAAGCATAATTTGAACAGCACAGTGTAAAACAAGAAGACTCAAGAGGTCTGGTAAAGGGCCATGAACAAGCTCCCACTAAGTCCCATATTTCCAGTGTAGCGGGAACTGGACATGTGTAGAAGTATATATGTCAAAACAGGCCTGCACTGTGGAATGTTTGCTTGCTCATAATACTGTAGTAAAGAGATGTAGGCATAGAAATCCATGATAAGTGCTTGAATGATGGCTTCCTTTAAGTCTTTAAGTGGTTAAGTGCTTCCTGCTCACATGCCCTTCAGACACACACACACACACACACACACACACACACACACACACACACACACACACACATACACACGCATGTGCAACCATATAAACTATTTTCTAGTAACCTGGAGTGCTTTCTTTTCTAACACTTTTAAGTCAGTTAGAAGAGAACACCTGGTGCTCAAGGCATACTATCAAATGTACGGATGCTGGTCATTGCTATAACCAGTATGTCTACTATTTGATAAAGAGTAAAAGGCTCCATGCCAACCCCCCCCCCCATTGCAAGGAGTAAGTAGTACAAATAGCTGTAAAAGGAGTTAAGTGCTAATATAGCTAAGAAAATATTGCAGTATGTTGGTTGTGACAAAGGGAAATACTGCCAGCCCATCTATCTTGAATTTTGTAAACAATGCTATGTCATTTGTAAATTTTGATATGATTTACAAAGAAGCGTGTGTAAAGTACTGAACTAAAATGTAACCACAGCATGCCATATTGGAATAGAACAGGAATGTACCTCTGCTATTGTGACTGTTTAGATGTGTATGTTTAATGGAAAGTGGAACACAGAAGGTTAACTTGAAAAAAATTCAGAGAAAACAGTTCAAATTAAATTGTTTCATAACAATGTAATAAAAGAGATGTTATCTCTCAGTTTCAGTGCAGTAGCAGACACAATGTCTAGAGCTAGAAGTTTTGTGTATTGTCTTGAAAAAGAAGAAATTACTGGGTTTAAGATGTAAAAGTGTTTTATTGTTTTATGACTTCCAGGATTTGCAAACATCTGAGAGATATGTATATTTCACAGGGAGATGCTAAAATTCTGTTAGTTTCTGACAAATGGGGGGTTAACTTGGGAACTGAAGTCAGGTGACAAAAAGTGATGTCATCCAAGCTAACCCAGAAGAAATATTTGAT